>NC_079225.1:16126616-16306616 GCF_029633865.1 Lampris incognitus | reverse complement strand
CTCTCCAGACACCTTAACTTGCCATTCAGAGGAGGTTATACGTATGTCCACATACTGGGCCCATTATACTACAGTCACGATTTGAGCCCATGACGTCTAGCTTCAAGGTGGCTGCTGGTCAAAATTTGATGAGCCCCCCCCCCCCCCCCACACACACACACACACACACATAACGTCATATTTGTGTTGCACTGCCGTGGGCTGGGGGAAACAACATTTCATTTCAACAAATAAACAGTTCCTGATTCTATCTCTCTCGGACGCACACCAACATTCTCTACAAACCAAATGGAGGAAAACTGGCAAAAACAATTGACGCGTGTCAATCATCTTCAGGTCGACGACGTGCCCTGATCTGATCATTTTGCCAAAAATGACAGTCCAGGAATCACAATATTCATATTCTTCCAGGAAAAACAGCAACACCGTTAAATCAAACTGTACTGTACTGTACTGTACAGACTGACACGTGCCCCCTTACCCCCACCCCATTAGGCCTCCTAGGATCAATGAATCTTTGAGAGATTATGGGTAAACTGATCTTGCTTGTACCTTGAACGAGTACAATAAAGCGCTGAGAGGATAAACCACAGACTCCTGCATGCAGGACTATATTCGTAAGGGGGCCATGTTTAAATAGGAGACCTGTAGGGCAGGGGCCCAACTCCAGGCCTTGTCTGGGGGTATTGGTTCCAACCATGCACTACACCACCTGATTTAATTAATTAGCTCACCTCTTGGACCAAGGAGGGAAAGGAATTCGTTAAATCAGGTGGTATAGTGCATGATTGCAACAAATACCTGCAGACACTGCGGCCCTCGAGGCCTGGAGTTGAGCACCCCTGCTGTAGGCGATGATGACATATGTTGATGAACTGATTTATTATAGGAAGGCGGTTTGTGAGCGGCAGGAGAAAAAAAAACAACCTACTAACCTCCTTTTTTTATTACCATTCAAGGAACACTGGAATATGTGTTGGTTGGTTCTTATGAGGATTTACAAATTAAAGTTCGATGCGCAAAGTTGCTGTAGATCAGAGTGTTGCCCGGATGCATAAAATGCAAACAAAATGTTAAATGTATAGGTGCCTTTGCCCCCTCTGAACTCAGTCTGTGCAAATACAGACAGAACAGATTTCAATTTTACGCCACACATTTCACAGGGTCCTGCAGACATATATTGCAACAGGTCATTACATAACTTTAATCTATATGGGCAAATTGTTTCGCTCACACACAGCTTCTTCTTCTTCTTCTTTTTTTTTTTTGGTTCTCATTTCAGATTTTGACCATCATCAGATTTTCTCTTGAAAACATGCAACATGCAGCAAGTTTGTTTATTTATTCATTGCATGTGCAGTGCCAACCACAGATAGGACCACACTGCTAGGATCAATACATCAAACATTGCACGGGCTTGTCTTTGTAGATCAGAGTTAAGCATCTAACCCAAATCAAAAATATTTCATGTATTTGTGCAGCAGTTGTGTATAATAAAGACAAGGAGTCAATTACAATTCACAATTTCATTTAGCAGACGCTTTAACCCGAAGCGATGTACGTCTAAGAGTTAATACAACACATGCAAGGATCTAGTCAGGAGACAACAACGCAAGCAAGTGCAAAAAAAAACCAGGTTCAAGTCCGATAGGACATAGGTGTCAACAGGCAATGCATTGAAGCAATTTTTTTAACCCCCACTTACCCCCACTTCTAGAGCAAAGGGGACTTGGAAAAACAAAGTTCAGGATTCAGGAACACTTTATTTGTCATTTCATCAACTTGCATACATGAAATGATTATATATCTATATATCTATATAGATATATAGATATATAATCATTATACACAAACATAAACGACACTTAACATAACACAAGACAAAAACACACACCCATAAATTACAATTTAAAGGCACTTTTGGTGTCCAAGCCCAATTAGTAACACCAACAATAACACGATCCTAATATGTAGAGATAATGTGTTAATTTGAATGATCCAAAAAACACTTTTTTGAGAAATGCAGTATGCACCAGAACCAGGGTGGGAAAATTGGTTTGGCTCGCTGGTTAATTGGTCAGAGAAGAAAGCGTTTCACTTGCAGTGTAAATGAGGCATATATTATCTTTGGCCATAGCAGCTGATAAGGTCATCACTACCCATATTGGATCTCAAAGGACCTTGTCTTCAGAGCATGCCTCGATCACACACGGTTTGATAGGAAGCACATGTCTAACAAATGGTACCACTAACCTACTTTGGGCTCGAGTTCCTGGTTAATTCCTTCGCTGGTTGTAGTAGTCCTTACCAAAGCTAAGGGAAATCATGCCAGAATAGCAGATGGAATAAAAGCATAATAGAT
This sequence comes from Lampris incognitus, assembly GCF_029633865.1. Lineage (NCBI taxonomy): Eukaryota > Metazoa > Chordata > Actinopteri > Lampriformes > Lampridae > Lampris > Lampris incognitus. Next base: position 16,304,254 of record NC_079225.1, on the reverse strand, counting down.
AAATGAAGGATACTGCTGGATGTTTAAACCGTGCTGACTGCTGTCTGGGTGATATCTTAATTTAACGTCACATATTCCATCCCTAAAATCAATTTCAGAACGGCTGCCAACTCCCAACGGGGAAAAAAAATCCCGAAACTGAAACAAGATTTACGTTCGTTACATACTGCGCGACATTTTTGTGAACTACCACCAGTAATTTAGACTTCATCCACTCCACACATATTTCAGTTCATCTATATGGAAAGACTGTTCTTTACTGTTCACCTTAAACCAGCAGTGTTTTAAGAGTTTTCACATGGACAGTCTCTTGATAAAGCGCTGCCTCAGAATGATTGCCGGTGACCCAGAGTGTGGGTCCATGAGTAGTCTATCTAAACTCTTTGCCTTTGTCCCTCCACAAAGGAGGGTTTATTGAACTTTGAACCTTGAAATGTACTGCCTGTGCTTTCCGTTACCTTGGAACGAGCCCAACTGAGGGTATAAAAGTCCCATGCTAAAAACTGTGGATTCAGTCTCGTCCGAGTACTCGCCACCCTCGAAGGAAAGGGCTTCCGTGAACCCATCATGGGGGAATCAAAGCTCGGCCTTTTGCTGCTCCTGACCACGTTTGCCTTGGCTTGTGAGTACCTCCTACAACCATGATTATAGACAGGCGTTTTGGAGCGCAGTTTGACCTTACACATAAATGGAGCATGGTAGCTTAAATCCCTGTGCCAAATGTTCGTCTTGCTCAAAAACGTGTCTCTTGTGATCTTGAGAAAACATAGGCTTTTCTTAGATTAAGCGCTGAATATATAACCGCTCCACTGCAAATGTGAAAGGTGCAACATAAAGGGTAACTGTTGATTGTAATTGCCTGAAGGTATGTTATGCTAGTGATTAAGTCCTCTGACCTATGAATTAGGGTACCCAGGATAATATTTTCATTTATGTTTAAATGATTTCACATGCATTACTTGTGCATTTCAAATAATACTGATGTTCCATTTTACCCAGCAGCTGCCCAAGATGAGGATCATCCCACATGTTTGCGTAAGTTACAAAAAAACAAAAGCTATGTAGAAAAATCCTTTACACCATTCGTCCTTACAAGAAGCATTATCACTTATTTCATTTTATGCAGCTTTGAAGTGAAACACTATGTCAACTATATCGAATATATGGACATATTTTTCAGAGGTATAAAAGCTTGATTTTGCTTCAACGTCCAGCGGTAGTGGTTCAAATCATTTGTGGCACTCTTTACAGCCTCCATTGTTGCCTGTTTTCTGTTCTAGTGGCCAAGCGGTACAAGACCTTACACAAGTATGAATACCTATACGAAGCTGAGTCCATGAATGCAATCAATGGAGCCTCGCAGCTCAAGAATGGACCTAGGGCCTCTTGCAAGGTACAAGTCAAAATCTTAATTCACAGATTATTACATTATTTTTGTCATTATAGTTTATATTATTATTATTACATTATTCGCAGATGGGCAATGTTATGATTATCAGAGGTGAGAAAGAAATATTTGCCTTCCCCGACAGGTGGAAATCGAAGTGCCTCAGACTTGCAGCTTCATTGTCCGCACCACCGGCTGTACCCTGAGCGAGGTGGCTGACATGGATGCAGAGGGCAGCCCTGTGTACAGACCGGCAGCAGGCTCCGACGCCTTCGAGGCTGAGATGGAGAGGTAGGCTCCTTTATTCTAATTCATCTGTGACGAGGTTATGTGAAATAAAAATGGAGCCTTGTGAAATAGTATTTCTCGCCACATGATACTTTAAGGACAGTAGGGGGAGCTAGAGGGCAAGATAGGATGTAAGTGACTGTAGGAGGGGAGAAGCAGTGTGACGTAGGTTGTTGACGTAAAGAAGCGTATTCTAACAGACGTGTGTCTTCGAGTGGTCCCTTAGCAACACAACAAACTGGCAACAAACTTGTATTTTTTTAATTATTATTCTGTATTATTTACAGTTTAAAACGTTTACCTCTTTTTGTCTTGTTCACACTTTATGTATTGTAAAGCACTTCGGTATTTCCATAACGTGTGTTATAGATCAAAACACTTCAGCTCAGCTCAGTTCAGATCTTTATTGTCACTCGAGGGGGAATTTGATTTGCGGTAGTTGGCAAAACCACGAACACAATATACAAGAGGACATGGGGCATTAAAGCTGGGGTAGGCGGGTTTTTTTTACGGCGTTATCGGGCAAAAATACCATAATCACATTTCAGGATACTGTAATTCAAGTGGTCTAAAGGAAAAATAGACTTGTGCGCCTCCTCTCGGCTCTGGATTCAGGACTTTAAAAAAAAAATCCAGCCTGGGATGGAAGATCCAGTAGCCAATCACGGGTCAGTTCAGAGAGCGGGCTTTGCTATTGGCTGTTCTACAGACGCAGACGCCCGTTGTAACCCTAACCCCAATCAACTAGACCAGTGGTTGTCAACCTTTTTGGGGTCCTGGACCCCCTGCGTATTTTTGATCTACCCTGAGGACCCCTCCACCTGATCTTGGGGGAGGGGGGTTGCAATTTGATAGAAACAGTAGAAACTGCATTTTAAATTGCATTATATCATTTATTCACTCTTTGGGGCAAAAATAAGAGCTTTCAGTTGTAACTTAGATATAGTTAACAAAACAGAATTCTCATGCAGTAACTTTCAGATATATGTAACAAAACAGAATATGTATTCAGTAACTTTCAGATATATGTAACAAAACAGAATATGTATTCAGTAACTTTCAGATATATGTAACAAAACAGAATATGTATTCAGTAACTTTCAGATATATGTAACAACAGAATTTTTATGCAGTAACTTTTAACAATGCAAACGGGAGCGAGATCTCTTATTAAAATACAATAAATTACACTTGTGAAACAGATGTAATTAGAGAAAAAAAGTCCTGTTACCCTTTATAGTTTAGGTAGATAAAGGTCTCAGTCACATTTGAGTAAAATAATCCTATTTCTATAAATGTCATAGGATCTTTTTTTTAAAGATATTTCATTTTCACGGACCCCTTGCAATTACACCACGGACCACTAGGGGTCCGCGGACCCCCGGTTGAGAAACGCTGAACTAGACCAACTCAAAATGGCTGCTGATATGAGGAACAATATTAGTAAAACTAAGAAATTTGCTGGAAAAAAACCATGGATAGATTATCAGTTACGATATGAGGTTCACGAATCTCGCTTTGATATTTCCTGGCTGTACACGAGTTAAGGGGTTTAAGAGCGATGCGGAGGTCATTTGGTGGGAGGGGCTTAGCAAAGTGATACAAGGCAGCAGAGAGAGAGAGAGAGAGACGGCACCTATTGTTGCTGTTATTGTTTGATATAATAATCATTGTTGTTGTTGCTGTTATTATTATAATCATTGTTGTATTGTGTTGTTGTTTTACATGCTTTGGCAATATGTACACAAACGTATGTCATGCCAATAAAGCACATATTGAATTGAATTGAATTGAATTGAGAGAGAGAGAGGGGGGGGGGATTTGCATTGGAATGTTCAATTTTACGTACTGCAGCTTTAATCACAAGTTACAGCAAACAGCCAAAAACTGTTATTTAAAAGTTTCAAACCATTGGAATGGTGGCCATAATTAAGTGCTGCTGAGCAGTGCAGTCAAGGTTTAGTGCAGATTAAGTGCATTTATTGCATTTGGAACAAAGGAAATTTTAAACCTATTGCTTTTTACCCCGGGGGACCTGTATCTTCACCCAGAGGGGAGAAGAACGAATTCCTCGTGGGTGGTCGGAGCTGGCCAAGATCCACTGCGCCGACAGGCCCAAAACTTGTCTGTCATATCTTTTAAAGAAAGCTGCTGCACGGCAATTATTTTGCGGGCGACTTTAACAATATTGAACAAACGATTTTTGTTTTGCACTGTAAGGTTCCCATACAAAAAAGAAATGGAAACGGATGAGCCGCTGTGGTGACCCCTAACGGGAGCAGCCAAAAGTAGTAGTAGTAGTAGTAGTAGTAGTAGTAGAGACTATAAGGTTCCCATACAAAAAAATTAAACAAAAGGTTAAATAGACTCAATGCAGGATTTGTAAAATAAAGCCACCAGTGTCTTGTCCACATTAAAAGTATTTAGTTTGTGCAAAAAGTGATGTCTCTGCAGGCCCTTTTTGCCATTTGCAGATGTGTTGAGGTCATGGTTCCAGTTCTTGTGGATCATAATAATTCTCTATATTCCCAATACTCCATTGTTTTCACTAGATACCCTCTCAAGGTCGTGGTTGACGGTGTGTATGATGTTCAACTTTACCCTGAGGAGGGTGAGACCACAACCATCCTGAATATCAAGAGGGGTATCATCTCTGCCCTGGCTGTTCCTCTACTGGAGGAACAAAAGAACAAGAACATGGTATATTTTCCCTGAAAAAGCACTCATAAATTAGTCAACATGACATGACTACATTCCTAATGTGTATTTTGTGTTTATCATTACCACTGGTAAAATAAAGTGCAACTTACAATATTTGCAGAGGTAGAAAGAATGAAGATATTAAAATGATCAATTTCACTCTTACCATCCAGCCCACAATCCATGGCATGTGCAAGACCCATTACTCTGTCAATGCGAGACAGGACATTGCTACTGACATCAGCCTCACCAGAGATCTGTCCAGATGTGACAAATTCATACCCATGAGAGACCACACCAGCCCCTTGGCTCTTATCTCTGGCATGGTAAGACATAAAAGTACAATGTTTGTTATCTTGATTTTTAAATGCAGTCAAAGCATGTCATCTAATCTTTGAATATCCCCGTGTATGTCCACTTGCAGCACTACCCTCTTTCTCAGCTGGTCAGGAGCTCCCAGACCTGCAACTACAAATTTGACAATGAGAACAAGCACATGACCTCTGGTGCCTGCATGGAGAAACACATCCTGGTGCCCTTCTCTCACAAGTAAATCTGATTTTCCTTTGCCATGTAGTACCTTGTTTAGTGGAATGATTGTATTTATGAGTGTTGTCCAAGACTTCTAGAGTAATTCTCAATCATTTGTTATTTGACCCTAGGGGAGAATATGGAGTTACCAATGTTGGCAAGCAAGCTCTGACTCTGATGGAAGTCTCTGCTTACAATGACAGGGTTTTTGACTACAGTAAGCAACTCTTTTCATGCAAAATTTTGATAGATATTTTTCAAACTATCACTGAAAGCTACAGCTGACCAATTTTCACCATAATTCTTGTCTGTCACAGATGAGGCCAATGTCAGGGGTCTGCACATGGAGGCTCCTGAGGACAAAAATGTTATCCAGGATAAAGATGCTGGTCTGGCTCTTCTGGGAGAACTGGCAAATCTGCCTGAGACAGAGGGAGAGAGGAGGGCTCACCTCTTCCATAAGCTTGTGAGCATGCTCCGTGGAATGAAGGCTGAGACCCTGAGGTCTGCCATTCCCAAGGCTCTTGAAGTGTCCCGTGCCCTGACCTTCCAGGTTCTGGCCCAATGTGGTACCCCTGAATGTAGTAGTGCCATCATGCAGATCCTCAGGACCTATGACAGCTCCTCACTTGAAGTCGATGCCACCATCTTTGCACTGGGGCTTGTGTCTAATCCCTCACCCCTTCTGATCAACGATATGCTGGAGATGGCTCAGTACAAATCCAGCAAGCCCATCATGTATGCCCTGAGTAATGTTGTTAAGAGGTGAGTTACACTGACTTAACATCTAACCAGTACAATAATGATGTTCTCCTGAAGAAGCCTTTTTTCTATCATATAAAAGAAGAAAAAAGGTGTGAAATTGGATTATTTTTCTCAAACAGGTTCTACAAGGCTGAAGGGAAACTGATCCCTGAGATCCACTCTGTTGCTGAGTTCATGGCTGCTCAGTTGGGTGACTGCTCCGGAGACAAGGATCACACTTTCATGACTTTGAGGGTGTGTATCACATTTTAATACCTCAAAAAAATCAAATGAACACCAAACAAGCAGGCAGGAAAATCATCTGTCTTTGATTTTAGGTTATTGGAAACATGGCTGCAGCCATGGGTGGTGCCAGCCCTGCCTTGAGGATAGCTGTGATGAAGTGTGTGAACCAGCCAGCTGCTTCCCCAACAGTCCAGCAGGCTGCCATCCAGGCCTTCAGACTGACTCCTGTTCCTGAGGAGGCAAGTCAAATTATCAAGCCTGTTAGTTTTTAGATATGACAGACAGAACATCATCAAGGATATTATTTAATCTCTTGTTGAAATTTAAATAAGGACATTTTTCTGTCACAGGGCAGAGAGGTTCTCATGCAGGTTCTTCTGGACAGTGCTAACCCCCTGCAGAAACGTGTTGCTGCATACCTGATCCTGATGAAAGACCCCCATGCAAGTGAACTGGCTCAGCTCGTGGCTGCCTTGCCTACTGAGCAGGACCAACAGGCAAAGAGCTTTGTCATCTCCCACATAACCAACATCTTGTCTTCAACTGAGCCTGAGACCCAAGAGTAAGTGAAGCATCTTTACATCATTGTTACTTTTCCCATAATGCAATGTGTAGAATAGACCCCTTCAATCTATCTTAATCCTGACCATCAGAGGTTATAAATTGTTTTCTATATGTCAAATAGGTTGAGGCAGAAGATTTTAGCTGCCCTGCAGGATAATGAGATTGGACCTGTCATGGATCCCACCAAGTTCTCTCGCAACTACAAGATTGGCTCAGTGGAAGGCAACATGATTTTTGAGGGCACAAACTTCCTGCCCAAGGAGGTTATGCTTGAGATGACCCTGAAAGCTTTTGGCTATGACATTGATATGATGGAGGTATACATTCAAACTATTTAATGTAGAACTGATTCAGACAGCCTTCTATCTGTTCAGTTGGAATGCTAACAATCTAAACTTGGTTACCCTTTAAGATTGGCATGGAGGGAAAAGGATTTGAGCCAACTGTTGAAGCCTTGTTTGGAGAGAATGGATTCTTCCCTGATACCACCCTGAAGACCATGTACTTCATCTCTGACAACATGCCCCTTGGGTTTAGTGAGGTCCTGAAGAACATGCTGCCCACTCTGAAGAATGACAGACAGAAAAGACAGGTATTCAGAGCATTTTTTTAACTTTTGTAAACTGATCAGACTAAATGTCAATGCTATTGCAAAACTCACTTGTAGCATGGTGTAAATTTTTATGTAACAACATATACTTGTCTATAGGCTTCCCAGAGCCTGATGAGGGAAATTGGGCGCAACATTAACAAACTGGTGAGGGAACTAAAGAGCCAGGAGTCTCCTGAGGCTATGGTTTATTTGAGATTGTTAGGAAATGAGCTGGGATACCTAAGGACCAATGACATGGAGGAGATGGCCTACTCTGCTGCCATGATGATTGACAGCATGCTCAAAATGTTCCCAACTGATGTAAGTACATGCAAACAAAACAAACACCTTACACTCACAATGATACAATTTTTACTGAACACAGTTCTCACGGACAGCTTCACAAGTGGCATATTTTTTTTTAGATATTTGTATTCGTTATTTCTTCTTGTATGTATTTTGTAATTTTGTCTCATTGTGCTACAGCTGATGAAAGGATTGATGACTAAGACCGACAACAAAATCTTTGCTCACTACATTTTCATGGACAATGAATTCTTTCTGCCCACTGCCACTGGTATACCTCTGAGGATTGCCTTGTCTGGTACCTTCACGCCTGGTATCAAGGGAGGACTTAACTTTGCTCGTGACATGGTAAAGTCATATATTCTTTCAACACAAGAGTCTTTTTTAATTTCTGAAAAAATATATTTTAGCTCAACAGCTCTTTATACTCCCTTTTTTTGTTAAATAGAACGAGGTTACTTTCATGCCATCCGCTGGCATTGAGTTTGTGACTCGGGTGGGTTCCCATATCCCTGAATATGTCAACTCTGGACTGGAGATGCACACCAATCTTTTCCATGAGAGTGGGCTGACTGCCAAACTCTCCATTGGAAGCAATCATGTCAAGCTGACCATCCCTCCTCCCAGAAACCCTACCAAGCTTCTCAGTATCACGTAAGCTGAACAGATTTTACACTCAACTTGTCAAGACAAGTTTCATACCTGTATCTCTAACAAGTTTTGCAGATTTCCTACTCAAGTTTTCAAGAGAATTTCTATAACCTGTGACTGCAAGAATCTGAACTTTACTACATTTCAATTATGTAGCAATAACCTGGTGGCAGTGACTGGTGCAGAAGTAAAGACTATCCCCCCTGTGGTGAAGGACAATGTTGATGTTAAGGCATGCAGTCCCTTCTTTGCTGGAATGAAGTATTGCACTGTTATGCAGTATACTGATGCTTTCTCTCATGAGACAGCCCCCTACTTCCCTTTCACTGGAGACAGCAAGTAAGCAAGGACTTCTACACCACATTAGTTCCCTAAAGCAAAACCTTTGCCTTTCAGAATTAATATGGCAAATTGATTGATTAATTGATTAAAATATTTGAATAGGATGGCTGTAGAACTCCATCCTACTGGTGATGTCACTGACTACACAGCCACCATTGCCTATGAACTCCTCAAGGAGGGAGAAGAGGGCCGCCAAAAAGTTGACACGGTAAAGATGATCCTGAGAGCTGAAGGTAAGGGCTAAGCTTAACAGTTATCTTCATTTTACTGGACCTATCTAGTTTATTTGATGGAGCCTTTGTGTTTGACTGTTTTGTTCGACTGTCATCAGGTGCAGAGCCAACTGAAGCCACGGCAACTGTAAAATACAACAGAAGAAAGCATGTCCTCACCACTGACATCCAGATACCTGACTACGATGTGGAGGCTGGATTAAGGCTGGGAGTCCTCACCAGCAACACAAAGGGCAAAGCAACTCACTCCATCTCTCTGGACCTCATTAACAAGAATATTCCTCAGCTCTCTCTGGTTGGCCGTGCCAAGTAAGAAATCAGTCATCATGAGATAGATGAAATGATATCACCCTCAGCTTTAAAAATATCTGACTCATTGGTCCCATTTTCTTAGTCTGAAGGCCATGAAGCAAGCTATGCTGGAAGTCCAGCTTCTTATCCCCTCCATCAAGGCTGATGCCACTGGCACAGCCAACCTGAAGCTTGGTGAGAAAAAGGAATTGGAGCTCAAGAGTGATATCAAGTTCTTGGAGACAACCTCTGAGCAGAAGATCACAGTGAAATATGGTAATGTGTCTTAACTACATGGATTCAATTTGTTTATATAAGATTAAGCTTCTAAGCTTTGCTGCAGGATTTTGTTACTGAATCAACTCTAAATTATTTTTACTGAAGTTCACCCTTCACTTTACAACATTTCATAAAACATTCTCTATCTTTCAGATTACAAGAAAATTGAAGCTGAGATTGAGTCTGATGTAGACTCTCAGATTTTGGACATCCTTCCACATAGGGACATGATTGGCAAGTATGTCAATCAACTTCTTGACATGCAGGTGGGGGATACTGACATAAAGGTCCGTCACATCCTTACCAAGTCTGTGGAGGTAAGACATTTTTTACAAATATCCTGATCAATAGATTTTCACATTCAATTTTTACTATAATACCAAATGTCATATTTTTTCTTAGGAAACAAATAACTACATGGAAAAGTACGCTTCAGACATTCCCTACATTCAGAACTTCAGAGTTCCAGATTTACCTGAGATTTCTCTGCCAGAGAAACTGTTCATGAAAGTGTAAGTCATATAAAATTAAAGCTAATAATATTAAGAGTAAATTCTTCCAAATATACTGATGCTATTGTTTCTCATAACAGTGAGTCAAAGGCAGTCTACTACTTCAACAATGAACACTTTACCATTGCTATTCCTGTTCCACTTGGAGGAAAGTCAACAGAAGATCTAAACTTCCCACCTGCCTTGAGCACCCCTCACCTCTCTCTGCCACAGTTTGGTCTTGAGATTGTCTCCATGAAGATTCCCATCCCTGAGCTTTTTGTCCCTGAGAGCCTTACAGTGTCAGTGCCTCTCTTTGGTAAGGCTGAGGTTTCAGCTGCGATCAAGAGCAACCTGTATGACTTGGAGGTCTCGATGGCTGCTGGAAAAGATGTTGTAGAGACACCAAGCTACTCAGCCACGTTTGATGTGAAAGGAACGTCACCATTGGATATCTTCTCATTCGAGTTTGATGGTACTTGAGTATATATAGCCTTAATTAATTCAAATTCTATAATAAGGTTATTGTGTTTGTCTCACAGTTAAAGACACTATTGTGCACATTTATTTTTAATGCATCTTGCATTACACCTGACACTTTTTCTAAATTATTGGGTTTTTTCTGTGTTGCAATAGGCTCTGGCATGCTGTCCAACTCTGAGTCCATCAAGGCCCAGTTGAAAAGCTCTTTAGCCCATAAGTTCCTTGAAGCCAGTATTACCGTTGTGGAGGATGGAACCATCACAGACAAAATCAGTGTGAAATCCAGCAGTAAGATGGAAGCCAAAAGTCCCTTCGGTCTCAATGTTGCATTCGAGCATACTGGCATGGTTGATCTCAACACTGAACAAATCTCTGCTGATAGCAATCTAGAGGGAAGAGTCAAAGCTGGACCCATATATGGCAACACCATTTCTACTCAATCTTTCACCATTTTCCCATTCAAGCCAGAAGCAAAGATTGAGTCTTCTCTAAAGATTGACTCCACAATTGTTCAGGTCCAAAACACCATTGTAGCAAACTTCTTTAATGGTGAACTCTCTGTTGTGTCCAATACAAATGCTTTTGAAGATGTCCTGACACACATTGCTGAGCTTTCCTTCAGAGAACAAAAGCTTTCAATGAAATCTGACACAAACACCTTTGCTATTGGCATGAAGATCCGCCATCAAGCAGAGGCCACTGCTGGCCAAGGTGCAGTCCTCGTCAAGGTGGAGACCAATGCTGACCACTCTGAAAACCGCATCTACTCTCTGCTGACTGCCTCCCTGGATGTCAATGGTCTGGCTGTAAACAGTGATGCTGCTATGAAGCTCCTTCAGAATGAGGCTACTCACAAGGCTACTCTGACAATGAACAAAGACGGTTTGGCCACAAGTGGAAAAAACACCCTGAAGAGCCCCCTGACCCTAGAGAACACCTTCAGTGCTGGACTGGATGCCTCTAAGGCTACTCTGTCCATTAACAACAATGCTGCACTTCTTGACATCAAGGTTGATAATGCCAACACTATGACCATCACTCCCTCTAATTTTGACTTCAGATCGAAAGCTGAAAGTACTTTCACTGAGCATGCCTCTTACACTCATGACATCGCCATCCACCTGAAGCCCTACACAGCTTCTGCAAATGTGAATAACAATCTGAAGCTTCTGTCTGCTAGCTTTGTTAATGAAGCTCAGTTGATGGCAGAGCCCTACAGAATGGACCTAATTGGAAGCATGAAATCTATCTATGGTGAGGAGGAAGTCAAGCATACTTATCAGATCAATTATGCGGACTTGACAGCCAGTGCTAAGTGCAGCACCACTGGGAAACTCTTTGGAACTCACATGAGCCACAACACAGGGCTTGAAATTGTTGGCCTTGCTGTCAGCATTACCAATGATGCACGCTTCAACTCTCAACCAATGCGCTTTGACCACACCATCCGTGCCAGCATTGTTCCCTTTGACTTCAACTTTGATGCCATCTTCAATGCTGATGGTGACCTGACCCTGTACGGAAAACACAGTGGACAGCTCTATGGCAAGTTCCTCCTTAAGGCTCAGCCCCTGGCTTTTGCTACCTCACATGAGTACAGAGGCTCAGTGACCCAGCAGCTCAACAATGGATTCTCCCTGGAGACCACAATGGACAACAAGATGGACACACTGCTGACTCCTCAGGAACAAAAGACCAATTTTAGAATGAAGTATAAAATGAACAACCATGCCTTCAATCAAGACATAAGTGTTTACAACACTGCCAAGATAACGGGAATGGAGGTTTCTGGCACCGTCCTCACAAACATAATCAATACAGCGTCTAGTGAAAACCAGGAATTTACCATCTCTGGCTTCCTCAAGTATGATAAGAACACAAACAATCATATATTGCAGATTCCTTTGATTGGACATTTCCCTGCCTTCCTGGAAAGCATCAAAATCACTGTTGTGAGCATGGCAGAGGCATTGCACAGTTACATAAATGATGAGGAGGTTAAGGCTAAACTTGAGGCTCTGCCCCAGCATGTGAGTGAATTTGTGACCCAACTGAACATCAAAGGGAAAGTAGCTACCATCTCTGAAACTGTCACTGAGAAGTTCTCTCAAGGGATGAGTGCCATTAATGAGAAGATTTACATCAAGAGATTAATGGTTATAATGATAGATGCCATCAATGGCCTGATCGAGCAGATTGACCTGGAAAAAGTAAAGGGTAGCAGTTTTGCTTTCCTTTATGAAATTGATACCATGTTTAATATTAAGTCTGAAATTCAGAAGTTCATGTGGAACTTGAAACAGTTCATTCAGAACTTTGAGATTTCCCAATTCATTGCTGAGGTGAAGAGCTTAATTTCTTCAATTAACCTGGAAGGTTACATTGAAGATCTCATGGTCCTTAACAGGGAATTTGTCGATGATACAATTAGCATCTTCATGGAAATGAATGAGTATTTTGGCATCCCTGATAAATACAACACATTTTATTCTGAAGTATGGGGGCTGATTGTCAAATTTGAGGTTGACAAGAAAGTTGAGGCTATCTTGGAAAAGGCTCTGATGCTCATCAAGCAGTTCAAAATTGAGGAAACTATAAAGGCTATGGCAAACAGTTTCAAGGCCTTGGACATCCCTTCCAAATTCATGCAAGCCATGGAAGACACTATCCACTACCTGAAAGCAACTGAGTTCAAGCTTGTGATTGAGCAACTGAATGTGTATCTTGATACTGTTGTCCAGGAGTTGAAGACATTTGACTATAACACCTTTGTGCGTCAAACCAATCAAATGATTGCAAAGTACACCACTAACATAAATGAGTTGATTATAGCACTTGAAGTCCCCCAGAAAATTGAGGCCACTAGAGATTTTATCAACTTAGTCTTATCCTCTTTTAGGGATTTCATGGAGCAACTGAGAGAAATTAGAATAGCAGAAATTATTAAAACCATGAAGGAAATTTTCGACAGTGTCCTGCTTAATGACCTCAAGAAATTTACAGAAACTATGAAAAAGGATCTTCAGCCTGATATTACCTTTTACTTAAAGCAGTTGAGTACGTGCTACACAAAGGCCATGAACACCATTGATAATATTGTCACCATTACGTTTGAGGTCATTCAGAGGGTGACTGCTGAGCAAAAGATCATCGGTGAGGTTAAACAGATTATTGAGGGGCTAATTACTGCACTGAAGTCAGCTGAATTGGACATACCATCTTTTACATTCCCCTTTACTGACCTTGTTGTGCGCCCCATGAAGCTCAGAATGGATCAACTTCAGAAAATGGAAATTCCAACTCAGCTGGACATCCCTGAGTTTACCATCTTGGGCTTCCATACTGTGACGGCAACCACCATCTCCACTGATGATATCAAGCAGAGAATCACTGAATTAATTGATTTCATTGTCAATTTTGAGATCAAGATGCTTGACATCGATGCTTTCTTTGGAGACCTGAATTTGAACTACCTTCCTGTTATGCCTGAGATAACCATCCCAGAGATCAACTTTTCTGAGTTCTCGTTCCCTACCATTCCTCAGGTCCCTGTTGAAAATCTTTTTAAGACTCTTCAGATCCCTGAGATCAAGCTGCCAACCATCCAAAGTGAGATCATGGTCCCATGTTTTGGCAAACTCTATGGTGGGATGAGATTCTTCACTCCCATCTATACTTTCAAAGTCTCTGGTGAATTCAAGAACTCTACAGCAAATGAAATGAACCCCCAGTTCAATGGACTCTTGACCTTTGAGGGTACATCTCCTATGTCTGCGATGCTTGATTACAATCTGGACTCTACCATTCAAATTGCAGTTCCCAAGAATCGCCGCATTGTATTTACTGAGACCCTAAAGCTCAACCATCAAATTCTTGGAATAGACCATAGTGCATCATCATCACTCTATGGTAGATCAGCCCAGGCCCAATCATTGACAACAATGAAGGTGACTACTGAAGCTTACACTGCCAATATTGTGAACAAAGCCTTTATTGCTATGGAGGGTGGGGTTTCTGCCTCTCTTGAGACGACTTACAATCACAACGTTAACCTCCCAATAATTGATTTTTCCAGTGTTGCAGATCTAAAGCAGGCAGCCATTCTTCGTCAGGAGGGCACCAACATCCACATCACAGTTGAAAATGTAGGCACAGCCAACTTTAATGCTGAAGTGGGAAGCTATAAGAGCAATCTTCTTTTAAATATTGATCCTAATCTTGTCAAGCTGACATTTTCTGCTGACACAGACTCTACTGTTATAAAGATGAAGCAGCAAATGAGTGCTGAATCTGCCTTCCTTGGCTCCTTTAAGTTTGATGCCCGCATTGAGGCAGATGGCCCAGCAATAAAGGACAGTCTTATTGTGGCATCTGGATATGCCAGCCTTTATGATTTGAAGATTGAGATCAGGGCAGATCATTATACAGAGCTATATGGTCCTGTCAGTGGAGTCCTCTCCAACACAATTAATACTGTTGTCCGTCCCACTGAGTTTGTTTTGGACTTTCAAAATAAGGGCAGCACAAAGGTTAAACTCCTTGATGTTTTCATTGCCAAGATTGATCTTCAGAATGACTACTCAGTAATCCTCAAACCTCAAACCCAGCAGATCAACACAGTAGCTTTAGCCCGTCTCAATCAGTACAAAGTCTTCTACAATGTCACTGTTGACAACAATGAAAAGGAGGCTGGCATCTTTGTACAAGTAGATGGAGAGGCTAATCTTGACTTCCTAGATAACCCCATTAGTATCCCTGAGATTGATCTTTCTTTTATTAGTTGGAGTACCCCAGCCATCAATGATCTGAACTTATACGAGGACACTGGATTGAAGCACATCTTGACTACAACTGAGCAAACTGTCAATGCTGATGCCAAGATTGTGTACCAAAAGAGCAAGAACTCCCCCCTTGTTGATGTGATGAATCTGATCCAGATTCCTTCTCTGGGTAACCTGATCACAGAGCTGTCTTTCAAGTCTGCCATCATCAATGTGAATGTCAATGCTGGACTGTACGCTGAGGATGATCTCGTGTTCCGTCTGGGAGCAAACACAGCCTCTGTGTTCGAGGCCCTGAAGGTAAAACTTGACGGCACCACCAGTCTGACCACCAAGAGAGGAATCAAGTTGGCCAATTCCCTGTCCCTGGAGAATCGTCACATTGAGGGCACTCATGACAGCACCGTCAGTGTAAGCACTGAAACTTTTGAAACAGCTGTTTCTGTAGCTACAGCTGCCAAGATCACTCTACCTATCCTCAACATGGAAGTAAACCAGAACCTTGCTGCAGACACAAAATCCAAAGCAAACACTGTCTCCACTTTCAAGCTGAAGGGTAATTTCAATGTGCCCATGATCAAGGCTGTTGGAAAAGTAGAGACAGATCACAGCCTGAAGCTGGAGGGAACTCTAGAGTATGTAACTATGGAATCAACCACTAAAGCAAACACTGATGGTAGAGTGCTTGAGAACTATCTGATTTTGGGAGTCCTGGACAATGAAGTTAATCTGTACTTGAATAATGATGGCCTGCGTTCAACATCAAAGGTAATTTCTGATGTCAAACTCCACCATGGTTCCTCCAAGGTCTTAAGCATGGATATGAATGAGAACCTGGCTCTTGAGGCTTCCATGAGCCGTGTGTATGGACTGCTGAAGTTTACAGGCAACAATGAAGCTAACATTTTCAACTTCAACACCAAGGGAAAGCATGTTGCACAGGCTACTGTTGATATTGCACCAACATTGCTGACTGCTGATGTTCAGATTGATATGTCTCAGCCAAGCGACCTGGGAGACCTCATTGTATTTGAGAAGGCAATAGTTGAACTGACACTTCCCAAGCAGAAGATCTCTTTTGATGGAAAGATTGTCACCGCAGTGTACGCCACAAACCTAAAAGCTGAAGTGCAGGGTGATTCCTTTGTCCTCAAAGCAGCCCTCAAGTCTTCTGCTACCTCTCCCATTGTCTTCCTGGAATATGACATGGATGGTAAGTGCAGAAACTCCTTCACCTATTGATAAATAAGTCTTGCTCTACCTTGAGCATTGTAAATAATTGTTTAACCAAATATTGTGAAAATGCTTTTTTTTGATAAAATTAATTTTCATTCATTAGCTTCTACAACTGCAAACTTTGAGAATGAAGCTCTGAACATGATAAGCAAGGTTGTCCTGACTCACACTGACCTGACAATGGATGTCCACCATGTCATTACCCAGGCATTGGGGTAATATATTTTGTACACAATATTTTGAATATAATGTTTCGTAACTGTTGATATTCTTTCAGCTTTTAAGTAATTATTTTCTTCTCTTTTCCCATTCCACTCCATTCCAGGATGATGCGCCAAGTTGATGATAGGTAGATACAATATTTTAATATCCTTGTTTATTTTTCAATGAAGTATTGCTATACCTGTACAACATTTACATTTATTTTGCAGTTAGCATGGGAATTAACAGCAATTTCTCATCTGATATTTGCTTTTTCAGTACGTTTCGTCACACCCTGAATGTGGACATCACTAGCCCTACTTTCACTGATGTTAACTTCCGATATGCTGCTCGTGGAGATGGAATCAGCGCCTCTGTATCCATTCCATCTAGTGGCTTCCTAGGTCTTCAGTTCCGTGGCAGGGTCCCATCTCAGATGAGCGCCAGAATCTATAGCCGTTATGTTGTGAGTAATACTAACCCCTTTCATTCACATTAAGACAAAAGAAATTCAGATTTAATATTATCATTTTACTAAATCAAAAATAACTCCAAAACATTTTTTCCTATAAAACAGTCTGCCCCTGAGGAAGATGTTGATGTTTTGGTCATCAGAGCCTCTCCTAAGGATGCAGATAAGGTGAACCTACGAATTGCCTACAACATGGAGGCACCAAAAGACCTGCTGTTTGGACTCAAGGAGAGGCTTCCCTCTATAATGTCAACATTTGCTAATTTTGCTGACAAGTACAAGGTCACAAGACAAGTGGAGGAGCTGCGGAACACAGTTGTCAACCTAGTTAGAGAGGCCTATACTAATGCCATCAACTACGATATCCAAATGAGCCAGCTATCCATCTTCTTTAGAAATTTCATTATCCAGTACCAGAAGACTGTTCAGGTCTTCCTGGACGCTGTCGTCAAGGTCCTGAGGGATACCAAGTTCATGCTGCCAGGCTCTCAGGAGATGACCACTCTTCCTGAGGTTCTCAAGAAGCTGACCAGCAGCATTGTTGCTATGTTCGAAAAGGCCTTCCAAATTGTTTGTGACAACACAGAGGTCTATTTCAACTATTTCACTGAAATGATAAGCAATATCAAAATACAAATGCCAGGATATGATATGGTTACAGCAGGTCAGGTCTTGGATCAGATGAAAACATCTTCCAAGAACATTTTGAATACAGTTGTAGACCTTGTGAAAAAGATGGAGAGCCTTGACATGATGCTAGTGAAGCTGGGTGAGACCCTGAAGGATATGGTTGAGATATCTCAGGATTTTGTTGACTCTATCAAGTCCGACTACTTGGATGCAGTGTTCATCAATATTAACGTCCTCCATCGCAACCTTCTCACCATCTTAAATAATATCTTTGACCAGATGTCTGCACTGAACATGGAGCAGCTATACAACACCATTGAATACATCACAGACATGCTCATTTCTGTGGTGAGCCAGTTCAACAACACTATTTCTGGTTTTCTGCATCAGGCTTCTGAGGATGTCCAACCTTACATGAAAATGATTGATGGAAGACTTGAATTTGACCTTCCTTTTGCCTTCCAACAGTGAGAGACCTTCAAAGACTCAGAATTAACTCTAAATATAAAACACAACCATCTGTTTAAAAAAAAACATGCATGGAAGGAATATGGACAATGAGTTAAAAAGTGTTATGACATTTATTTATAAAATTTAGTTTAACATTAACACCTCATCAACCAGGTATTGTTATATCCTCATAATGTAAATGGTTTATTGTATACCGGTATTTAAATTGGAATGCTTTACTGAGTTCCACTTCAATTTGTTTTTAATTAAATGCTCCTCAAACATTGTCAATAAACGCAAGTTATGCAATACTTAATTATACGAGTCTTTTCTTATGTCAATTATTGAACTATAGAGATGTTTTGTAAACCACACCAATGTTCTCTGAAGTTACAGTACACATTAAAATTATGAGGGTTCTCAGCTGGTACAGCACAGATTCTATATCCTACTTGTTTCTGTATCATAACACTGAAACTTGTGAAAATAGCAAGAACAGCTGATGACATTTGGTGACCTATTATGAGAAACAAAGAATAATGTGAAAATGATCAAGTATTCAGTTTCTTGTTCAGCAATTTCTTGACATTCATTAGTGATGCGAGTTATGGGCAGAGGTAGAAAAAAAGAATTGGTAACTATACAGGAAATGTATTTGACACCATCAATCATGTTGAAATTCAATACACGGATTTTCCAGTGTATGCAGTCATGATGCCGCAAGTAAAAGCAATTGTTTTATTTTAAATGTCAGCAAAGTACAACATGAGTGAATATAATACAATAATAATAGTAGCAATAATAATAATAATAATAATAATAATAATAATAATAATAATAATGTATCACATTTATATAGCGCTTTATCAAGACACCCAAAGCGCTTCACATTGAAGGGGGTAACTCACCTCAACCACCACAGGCGGTTTTCATTCCCTATTCGTAGGAAAACGTATGAAAAGTAATGCACAAAAATTTGTATGTAACCCACATCAGGCGGAGAGGCTGAGCAATGTGATGCCCCGATTATTGGAGCACACCCTCCGGTCCCCCTTTTTAAATATGGGAACCACCACCCTAGTCCGCCACTCCACAAGTACTGTCCACTCAATAGGTACTATTGGATTCCCAAGAAACCCAATGAAATTACACCAGAAGAGTTACAGCACCTCACCTAGAAAAGGGAAACCAGGGCCCCCCTCCTGGAGCCAGACCTGGGAAGACAGCTCGCCGGCAAGCATCTGGTGGCCAGGCCTCGGCCCATGGGGCCCAGTCGGGCCCAGCCCAAAAAAACAACATGGACCCACCACACGCAGGGATGAGCATTGGGGTAGGGTGCAATGCAGGCTGGGCGGCAGGCAAAGGCAGGGACCGGGCGTGCCGACTTCCGGCATCACAGATTGGTCCTCGTGACGTGGAATGTCACCTCTCTGGCAGGGAAGGAGCCTGAGTTGGTGCGGGAGGTGGAGCGGTACCAACTAGATATAATTTGGCTCACCTCTACACATAGCTCTGGTACCAAACTCCTGGAGAGGGGCTAGACTAATTTTGGATAGATGTTGAACATTATTTTATTACCGTTACTGGTGTCAAAATTAAACAAAATGGAAAAGATGTATTACTTTACTTTGACAATGATATGTTGAATAGAAATATGACATTGTACATTGCGACTACTACTACTTTTGGCTGTTGCCATTATGGGGTCACCACAGCGGTTCATCTGCTTCCATCTCTTCCTGTCCTCTGCATCTTCCTCTGTCACACCAGCCACCTGCATGTCCTCTCCCACCACATCCATAAACCTCCTCTTTGGCCTTCCTCTTTTCCTTTTCCCTGGCAGCTCCATATTCAGCATCCTTCTCCCAATATACCCAGCATCCCTCCTCCACACATGTCCAAACCATCTCAATTGTGCCTCTCTTTCTTTGTCTCCAAAGTGTCCAACGTGAGCTGCCCTCTAATATTCTAACTTGTTCTTAAAGCTGTCCTTCTTCGTCACTCCCAATGAAAATCTCAGCATCTTCAACTCTGCCGCCTCCAGCTCTGCCTCCTGTTTTTTCATTAGTGCCACCATCTCCAAACCATATAACATAGCTGGTCTCACTACCATCTTGTAAACCTTCCCTTTAACGTTTGCTGGTACCCTTCTATTGCAAATCACTCCTGACACTCTTCTCCATCCACTCCACCCTGCCCGCCCTCTCTTCTTCACCTCTCTTCTGCACTCTCCGTTACTTTGAACAGTTGGCTCCAAGCATTTAAACTCATCCACTTTCATCACCTCTACTCCTTACATCCTCACCATTCCACTGTCCTCCCTCTCATTCATGCATATGTATTCCGTCTTGCTCCTAATGACTTTCATTCCTCTTCTCTCCAGTGCATACCTCCACCTCTCCAGGCTCTCCTCAACCTGCACCCTACTCTCGCTACAGATCACAATGTCATCCGTGAACATCATAGTCAATGGAGACTCCTGCCTGATCTCGTACATCAACCTGTCCATCACCACAGCAAACAAAAAAGGGCTCAGAACCGATCCTTGATGTAATCTCACCACTCTTACATACTTCTCTGCCACTCCCGACTTCCTCTTACAATGCCGCACCTCCTCTCTCGGCACCCTGTCATATGCTTTCTCTAAATCCACAAAGACACAATGTAACTCCTTCTGGCCTTCTCTATACTTCTCCATCAACATTCTCAAAGCAAACATCACATCTGTAGTGCTCTTTCCTGGCATGAAACCATACTGCTGCTCGCTAATCATCACCTCTCCTCTTAACCTAGCTTCCACTACTATTTCCCATATCTTCATGCTGTGCCTGATCAACTTTATACCTCTGTAGTTACTACAGCTCTGCACATCGCCCTTGTTCTTGAAAATCAGTACCAGTATGCTTCTTCTCCTCAAGCATCCTCTCACTTTCCAAGGCTGTGTTATACAATCTAGTCAAAAACTCCATTGCTGGGCGTCCAGGTGGCGTGGCGGTCTATTCTGTTACCTACCAACACAGGGATCACCGATTCGAAACCCCGTGTTACCTCCGGCTTGGTCGTGTGTCCCTACAGACACAATTGGCCGTGTCTGCGGGTGGGAAGCCAGATGTGGGTATGTGTCCTGGTTGCTGCACTAGCACCTCCTCTGGTCGGCCGGGGCGCCTGTTCGGGGGGAAGGGGGAACTGGGGGGAATAGCATGATGCTCCCCTGTGCTACGTCCCTCTGGTGAAACTCCTCACTGTCAGGTGAAAAGAAGCGGCTGGTGACCCCACATGTATCGGAGGAGGCATGTGGTAGTCTGCAGCCCTCCCAGAATTGTATATCATACCACCGGGGAGAAAAAAAAAGGGGGGGGGACTCCATTGCCATCTCTCCTAAAGACCGCCATGCCTCCACAGGTATATCATCTGGACCAACTGCCTTTCCACTCTTCATCCTCTTCATAACTGCCCTCACTTCCTCCTTGCTAATCAACTGCACTTCCTGATTCACTATCCCCACATCATCCAAACTTCTCTCTCTCTCATTTTCATCATTCATCAGCCCCTCAAAGTACTCCTTCCACCTTCTCAGCACACTCTCCTCACTTTTAATCACATTTCCATCTTTATCTTTAGTCGGCCTAACCCACTGCACATCCTTCCCAGCTCGGTCCGTCTGTCTAGCCAATTGGTACAATTCCTTTCCTCCTTCCTTAGTGTCCAACCCCTCATACAACTTACCATACACCTTTTCCTTTACCTTTGCCACCTCTCTCTTTGCTTTACACTGCATCTCTTTATACTCCTGTCTACTTTTTTCATCTCGCCGACCATCCCACTTCTTCTTTGCCAACCTCTTCCTCTGTATACTTTGCTGTACTTCCTAATTCCACCACCAAGTCTCCTTGTCTTCCTTCCTCTGTCCAGATGACATACCAAGTATCTTCCTAGCTGTCTCCCTGACTAATTCTGCAGTGGTTGCCCAACCATCCAGCAACTCTTCACTGAAAGTGTCTGTCTTACTTCCACCCTGAATGCTTCACAACGGTCTTTCTTCTACAACTTCCACCTTTTGATCCTTGGCTCTTCCTTCACTCTCTTCCTCTTCTTGATCTCCAAAGTCATCCTACAGACCACCATCCACCATCGGATGCTGCCTAGCTACGTTCTCTCCTGTCACCACCTTGCAGTTTCCAATCCCTTTCAAGATTGCGCCTCCTGCATAAGATATAGTCCACCTGTGTGCACTTTCCGCCACTCCCGTACGTCACCCTGTGTTCCTCCCTCTTCTTGGAATATGTATTCAGTACAGCCATTTCCATCCTTTTAGCAAAATCCACCACCACCTGTCCTTCCACATTCCTCTCCTTGACACCATGCTGGCCCATCACCTCCTCATCACCTCTGTTCCCTTCACCAATATGCCCATTGAAGTCTGCTCCAATCACCACTCTCTCCTCCTTGGGCACACTCCCCACCACTTCATCCAATTCACCGCAGAAGACACCAATAACCCATATTACATAGGTGACACACATGGGGTCCAGCACATTAGACCAATACAATATGAGTAGTGTAGAACCTGTTAGCCAACTAAACTCTCTGGGACACTTGTGAGAAACTAGGATATGGTGTTCTACTATAGCACTTCTATCTTCAGCCCCACAACCCCACCCTATGATGAAGAAAGGCAGACAATGGGGGTGATGGCTATTTGGAGTTTACTCCATGATGTAAAACGGAGTGAATTCTTAGCCCTTCTCTCATCATGTGTCTGAACAAGTCCCTCCACAGGTGGTCGTGGGATGAGGGGGAGGTGTCCAAACCCTCCTCTTCCTTTGCTGTGGTAGTCTGCAGCATATGCAAGACTGCAGCTGTAACACCTGTCAGTGACTCAGGATTGAGATGTATCTGCAGTCCTTTTCAAAGGACTGCACAATGTGCTTATGCATATCCAGTGTGCAACGAATAATAAACACTTAGTTTGACAGGACAACATTGTTCAAGTCATTTATGTAAGACAGGTCTAATTTTTACCTTTTTCCCAAGACTTCCACATCTTGAAGTTTTCACGAGCACCTTCGCCAGCTAGAAAAAAAAAGAGATATTTTATCATATAAACTGGCAACACAAATGTAGTGCATAATCAAAGCCAACAACATTACAAATAGTTTTGAAAATTTCAAAAAACTTAATATTACTCCTATTTACCTATATACAATGTAAAGAATTCGCCAACATCAAACCCACAAATTAGAAACGTAACTTCTCATAAAGGTCACATAGTCTCAGTTTCTATCAGGAAGGTCAAAACAGGCAGAAAGTAATATTTTATCTGTCATTTTAATTTAGCCTACATTTTGTTCATATTCACTTGAGATTCATTTTAAAGTGAAAAAAATTGAAAAGTTTGTCCTGGGATATTTTCTTTCACCAGTCTGATCTGACTGATTTAATATTGAGTATACCAATATCAATACCAATTCCCAATCCAATTTTTCCCCCCTTGGTAATACAACAGCACAGTGCACACTTTGAGCACATTAAAGTTAGTAAAAACCAATCCAATTTAGGTAAGATATGCCCAACAATTTAATAACTCTGCATATAGAAAAAAAAGAATAGCACCACAATTGTCCCTTAATGGTTTTCATATATATACTGAGCAAAAATGAAAATGCAACACTCAATTATTTCAAATAATTTATGAAATTGAAGTTCATAAATGGAAACATCAGCTGAAAATGTTTCATTGGGTACTTATCAATCAAATTCCCATCATTTTGGCCACAAATATACCTCGGTTGGTCACAGATACCCCGCCCCCCCCTCCAAAAAAGAAAATACAAGGTGGGGTCATGGAACAGAATTACGAGTCAGTATCTGATTTGACCACCATCTGCCCCATACAGCAATCTCCTTCGCATAGAGTTGATCAGGATGTTCATTGTGGCTTGTTGAATGTTGTCCCACTTCTCTTCAATGGCTGTGCCAAGTTGTTTGAAACTGGTGAGAACTGCTACATGCTTTCGTATGTGCCGGTCCGGAACATCCCAAGCATGCTTAACGGGTCTGGTGAGTATGCAGGCCATGGAAGAACTGGGACATTTTCAGCTGCCAGATATTCAGTACAGATCCTTGCACCAAATGGCCGTGCATTATCGTGCTCGAACATGAGCTGATGGTGGCGGACAATATCTCTATGCATTCAAATTGCCGTTGACAAATTGCACCCACGTTCTTTGTCCCTACAATATGCCTGCCCATACCATAACCCCACCACCTCCATGGGCCAGCCTTTCAACAGCATTGGTATCAGCAAACCGTTCACCCTCACAGCACCATGCACACCGCCTCCATCCACCCAATACAGCTGAAACCTTCTTTGGTGATGCAAACCAACATTCTCGTCAGCCCTCAGGGCACACAACGATGGACGCCGTATAGCACCGCTGGAGCAGGGGTATCGGCACAGCCCAGTCAGGATTGAGGTCCAGACTAGAAAAGAGGATTACATACACACCGCCTATGTTTGGCCTGTTTAAGGTCCCAGTATGTATTTTTTTTCCATGTAAATGTGATGCATAGTATGTTCAGATCATTAAATAAGTTTGTTATCAATTTTCCAAGGACAACTTCAAAGCATTAAAATTGGGATTTGGGAATAATAGCATGTCTCTAATCTACTACTACTACTACTACTACTACTACTACTATCACTTTCGGCTGCTCCCGTTAGGGGTCGCCACAGCGCATCATCCGTTTCCATTTCTTCCTGTCCTCTGCTTCTTCCTCTGTCACACCAGCCACCTGCGTGTCCTCCCTCATCACATCCATAAACCTCCTCTTTGGCCTTCCTCTTCTCCTCTTCCCTGGCAGCTCCATATTCAGCATCCTTCTCCCAATATACCCAGTATCTCTCCTCCACACATGTCCAAGCCATCTAAATTTTGCCTCTCTTGCTTTGTCTCCAAACCGTCCAATGAGCTGTCCCTCTAAAACAAAAGCAAAGTATGCTTTTCAAAAACAAAAAGAGGGTAAGGAGAGGAGAGTAACTTGCATACATTTTCACAGAGAAAGGTGAGTTAATCAGGCTATGACTACTGTACAGAATTTAATGTCAGTTTACTCCATGCCAGTAGCGTAGCCAGAAATTTGCTGGTGGGTGGACGTACATGAAACTAGGTGGGAAAATTAAGTTTCTCTAATAGGCCTATGTGTATATATACATAATAACTACAATGTAGCCCCTGTGCAAGTACATAGTTGTTATATCCAGGGGACACTTTTATGACTCTGCTCATAAACCAATAAATCACTCAGACACAGAGCTACAATCAACGTCGGTCTTTACTCGAAGCCTTCAATGAACTTTTTTAAAACCAACATCTGGGTTCCCAGCATGCATTGCACACACACCTATGGCAAGTAGTGTAGGACAAAAACATAACAATAGTTACATGATATTACCACATGTATTCTGTGCTCGCCAGTTTTGTAATTACACAAGCCAATGTTTAGTACAATATGAATTATATATATGTATATACTTCTATAGTTACAATAGCGTTACTATGTTTATACACAGGTATTAGACACTTACAAGTAGCCTACATAAGAACAAGAACATATTATTGCCTACCATTGTTGCCAAAATCACAGCACAAGACGACGTGGCTTGATGTTGAACATTGAAATACTTTCATCATAATCCAATGATGGTCAGCTGTCTTTCGAATGAGAGCAGTGACAGATTGTTCAGGCGGCCTGTGAGCACTGACGCCCTGTTGCTCGTTTTGATCCGACTGACAGTCGAGAAAAGACGTTCTACTGTGCAGCTCGTAATGGGCAGAGTGATGATGGCTCGAAGGAGAATGTTCCTGTTGGGAAATATGTCTTTAGGACAGATGTCAAGAACCTCGATGAGGGATGGATAGGAACAACCTTTGGTTATGCTGGTGTACAAAAACAGTCAGTTCTGCATCCTCCAAAGAAATACCATAATGTGTGCAGGGTGGCAGTATCGCTGTCATTTGACCAAATGAGTCCGATCGGCACACACAGGCAGCGGAGGCCTTCATTATCCCACATGAGTTGTTCTGAAAATGGCTGTTGAGGTCTTGAAGTTGTCGGTCCAATATCTCATTCCATAATGCCCGTAGATCAGAGTCGCTCCTAATAGATGCTGCTCTCCCCAATGTAGATGTAACGTGCGCGTCCCCAAACCTGGCTGGCAGGTTTCTGTTTCGGGAAATGGTGACATCCCAGTTGTAGATTTCATGTTTAGCCATTAACTCCTCAGTAAGCTTGATGACTTTATCAAAATCACCGGTAGAGTTGTCTCTGAAAGCACTGAAAATGTCTTTAAGGCCTTCGATAAGATCAATGCAATCTGTGATTGACAGACAGGGGGACTGTCATCCTTTGGTAGGAAAATCACTGGCGTCAAATAACTTGGAAAACGTGACTAATAAGAACACAAATGTTTTGGTTTGCACTTGCTGTAGGAGACTCTGTGTCAACTTTAGTCTGACCTGTGCTATCAGCGAATTCCAATCTTGCATCAAACACAGTTAAAACTTTATGCACTGAGCCAGACTTTGAGCTCCATCTGGTGTCAATGGAGTGGACCTCTCCAGTTCGAGACACAGTCTGTGTGGGTGCAGTTGCTTTTGAATTTCTAAAAATCTGGCGTGCCGGTTCGTTCCAGTCATGAAATGATACAGACTGTTCAAAATTTTTTAAAAAGTGGCCACACTAGGAGATGCCTTCGACACCGTACAAAGCACAAGGTTTACGCGGTGTGAGTTACAGTGTACATGGATTGCTTTGGGGAAAGTTTCCTTCAACATTGTCTGAACCCCACCTCGACTACCACACATAACCTGTGGCCCCATCAAAACCGAGGCCAACACATAAGGCAGGGTCTAGTTCTAGTGCTGTCAACACCTCCAAAATCTTTTCAGAGATCCCATTCGACATCATGTCCCCGGTTGCAATAAACCCGACGGCTCTCTTTCAATGCACCCTTGTAAAGATATCTCATGCAAACAGCAGCTAGTTCTGGTTTAGACAAATCTTTACCTTCGTCCGCCAAAATGGCAAAATATGTGTCCGGTTGTTGGTGTAGCTCTGCTTTAATCTTTCTGAGAAGGAGCGACGCAGCCATTTCCAGCAGTTCATTCTGGATATCAGGCCTCATGAGAGTCACATTTTTTTGGGAGCTCGTCTAGTAGTCGCTTTTTAATCTCGGGATCATAACTGCATATGAAGTTGAAAATTTCAAGAAAGTTGCCCTTATTAAGAGTTTCCTCGTTCTCGCGGTGGCCACGTAATGGTATGTCCTGCTTGCCACACAAAAGCACAATGTCCATTATTACTTTGATGTGTGCTCGATTCCTTTCAATAAAGGATACATTGGCTGCATGTGCGTCCCTATTGAGCTAATTAAGGATATTTCCTCGTCCTGGCTGGTGGCTTTCTCTAAAGGCCTTGGCTTTGACCACTGCAGAAGAATGTGCTTTGCTAGCTTCATGTTTAGAGCATAACTGGCTCATGTGTCTCCAGTCATTGAAACCAGTCTTAATGAACCGATCCTCCATGCCAGCGTCGGGGAAATGGCGGCATGGTTGGCAAAACACAGCACTTCTCGATATGCTGTACTCCATCCATTTAAATCTTTCATACCATCGACAGGAAAAACTTCTGTCCCAGTTGTCCGTTCTTGTAGCAGGGAATGTTCGCAGCCTAGGCTGAGAAGCTGGCTCATCTACCGCTGATAGGTCTGTGAGGGCGAGTGGAGCAGTGGCACCTGTGTCGGTAAGTTCCGGTGCGTGGGCTGGGGCCATGACTGCTGGTAGTGGAGGGGGAGAAGGCACGGTTGTTCTGGATTCGGTGGCAGAAGCATGCTTGACGACTTGAGGCGTGTCCTCCTCTTCTGAAGTACGTCGTGGTCTTTTGGAAAAATTGGATAGAGAGCTTTGTTTGGCCATTTTAACGTAGGCTATTCTACTTAAGCTAGCTAGCTAGCAAACGATACTCACGCACACACAGCACTTCAGCAGCACTTCGGGATATCGCAGCTACGCAGACACAAGCACGTGCCTTGCAACGTGATAAGATGATTGGATGGGAGTGGGGTCATAAAAATACCTAATTAGATATTGATATATTTATGAAATATATGGAGGCTGGTGAATAATATTAATATAAAGGGTTTTTTTATTTTATTTTTATTTTTTTATTATTATTACATTAAAAAAGAAACTGATTGAAACTGACCAAACTGATTGGGTGGGCGGTGGTTCCAAGTGGGTGGCGGCCGCCCACGCACGCCCACCCGTGGCTACGCGGCTGCTCCATACAATGAGGAAATAATTAGGATTGCCAGCTTGCATTCCTTGTCATACCCTCACATAAAAAAGAACGCGATTATTCACATAAAATCAGACAACACTGGTACATTCTACTCATACTAAAGCAAATGCCCAACAGAGTCATTAGCTGCAGTTCCCCTGTCACCCCATACACACCCAGTGAACCAGTACTACTTGAAGGAGGAAGTGGTGAGCGGCACCATGTTGAATGACAGTTACTTATAGAACTACAAAACATAATAACTTGGGAAAATAAACCCATCTCTTTTTCTATCCCTTCCAAATATTGGAAAAATCTCAGGTGACTTTTAAAGTGAGAGATAATTCCCAAGATCAGAAGTTTGTAACTCTCTCATCCAACAAGTCTCCAAGTGCATTAGCCTATTAAAATATATTTCATCAATATGGCTAAATAGCCATCCATCCATCCATTATCCAAACCGCTTATCCTGCTCTCAGGGTCGCGGGGATGCTGGAGCCTATCCCAGCAGTCATTAGGCGGCAGGCGGGGAGACTCCCTGGACAGGCCGCCAGTCCATCACAGGGCCGTGGTTAAAATCTAAAACAGGGGTCGGGAACCTTTTTGACTGGGAGAGCCATAAAAGCCAAATATTTCTAAATACATTTCATTGAGAGCCATATAGTATTTTTAACGTATAATAAATTAAATATGACTTACTTTTAATGCGACTTCTGGTGCTGCATGGTTTTACTGATGGCCTTGTAGTCTGGTTCATACGTGGTGAGGTTGAGCTTCATGCAGGCGTTGAGGCTTCCATCAGTTAAACGTGAGCGTAGGTTGGTCTTAATGTTCCTCATATGCGAGAAAGACTGTTCACATGCATATGTAGAGCCAAACATGGTCAATACGGCAATACTCACACGCTGCATTGTGTGGTATGTCACAGGAAGCTCGTTCCAAGTTTTAAGAATCAGCTGGTCTTCAGGTTGAAGATTTTTAATTTCTGTCCACTTGTGTTCCCTCGCCAGCTCTGCTCGCTGTCGCGCAAGACTTTCCAACTCTCCATTAAGTGACTTGAACTTACTCATCCACATGTCTGATGCCTTCAGGTCAGCAACTTCCAGCTCAAAGTCTCCGATAGAGACCCCGGGGATGCATGTCAGGTCGATTTTGTCCACTGCACACTCATGTGGATGAGTGATGAACTTGAAAAGACCAGTGCGCGCACGAAATCCTCCAAAACGTGCTTTGAATGACTGCAGGAGATTGAACGTAAAGCCAGCTAGCTGCTGGAGATCCAGATGTTGAGTGGAGTCACTTGCTAAGCATGCATCTCTAAATTGTTGCAGTCTTTCAAAGTGCAGAAGACGACCTGTTTCAATGTCCCTGAGAAAGACTTCCAGCTTGCTTTCAAATGCAAACACTGCTTGTTGAAGGGATGAGATTGTATTTCCAATACCTTGCATTTTCACATTGAGCTGGTTCAGATGGCCAGTTATGTCCACGAGATAGTGAAACTGCAGGAGCCAGTCAGTGTTGTCTAGCTCAGGATGCTTGACGCCTTTCATTTCAAGAAAAGTCCGGGTTTCACTCAGGCAAGCTGCAAAACGGCTGAGCACCTTCCCCCTTGACAACCAACGCACGTTGCTGTGTAAAAGCAGACCGGGATAATGATTCCCAACTTCTTCTAACAGAGCTTTAAACTGGCGATCATTTAAAGCTCGGGCAACAATAAAGTTGACCACTCGAATGACCAGAGACATCACCTCGCCAAGCTCCTGGCCACACGTCTGAGCGCAAAGCGCCTCCTGGTGCAGGATGCCATGAAAACTTAGGATGGCTCTCTTTTCATGTTCACGGAGAAGCGCTACAAATCCTTTGTTCTTCCCCAACATACAGGGTGCACCATCAGTACAGACAGAAATAAGTTTATCCATCGGTAGTTTTTTTTCTTTAGCAAACTCCATGAAAGACATGAATAAATCCTCTCCTCTTGTTGTCCCTTTCATTGGCAAAACAGCCAAGCTTTCCTCACGCAGTGTGTCACCTGCAGCATACCTGGCAATGATACTGCACTGAGATAGATGGCTAACGTCTGTTGACTCATCTAACGCGAGAGAAAAGTATGTCCCGGCGTTTATGTCCTTAATTTGTGTTTCCTCGACTTGATTTGCCATCATGATGCTACGATCGTGCACAGTTCTTGCTGACAGGGGCATGTCTTTTATTCGTTTGATTATCTTGTCTTTATTTGGGAAGTCATCAAACAGTTCATTGGCCACATCAAGCATGAATGTTTTGGCATACTCGCCATCTGTGAATGACTTTCCATTCCTTACTATTGCCAAAGCCCCCGCAAAGCTAGCGGAATTCCCGTCACCTTGCTTGGTCCACACACGTAGTTGCTGCTGACTCGTCTGCACTCTCCGCTGTAGCTCCTCGCGTGCCCTTTTCCTGCTGTCTGTCCCCCGCTGGATATTTCCATGCAAATGAAGCATGGTGCGTATCGAAGTGCCGCTTTATATTTGACCGTTTCATCGATGCAATTTTATCATTGCATATTAGACATACCGCAGATCCTGCTCTCTCCACAAATGCAAATTCCTCTGTCCACGCAGCCTGGAATGCACGGTAATCATCGTCTTTTTTTCTTTTCGCCATCTTTTCCGTTACAAGGGTTGAAGCGGATAAACTAGTTGGCTATCTGATAAAATTGATTTCTTCACCTTTACAATGACCCGGACATGCTCGCGAGCCATTGGTTCCCGACCCGACCCACGGGTGACCCGTGACCCGTGAAATTTATCTTCAAAACTAATTTCTGTTTACTTTAAAATGACACAGTATTATTAAGAAATATCACAAGTATTTTAAAATCAGTTCCAAACTGATTTTTTTGAAAAAAAAATAATTTTCAACTCAAAATTGTCTGGGAGCCATATGCCGTCACCGGAAGAGCCATATATGGCTCGCGAGCCATAGGTTCCCGACCGCTGATCTAAAAGGATAAATTTGGGGCATCCAGACAGATTGAATCGAGCCTGTGTGTTACGTCGGCAATCAGTTGTGCAGCGGCAGATGCTTTAGCTCGCGGATGAATGTACACTATCGTGAAGAACAGCTGTTGAAATTCACAAGGCAATTAAATAATAAAATAAATAATAAAAAATAAAATAATAAAATATATATTAGTTTATTCCAGCAGTCATTGGGCAGGCGAGGAGACACCCTGGACAGGCCGCCAGGCCATCACAGGGCTGACCCACACACACACACACACACACACACACACACACACACACACACACACACACACACACACACACACACACACACACACATTCATACCTAGGGACAATTGAATACAGCCGATTCACCTGACCTACATGTCTTTGGACTGTGGGAAGAAACCGGAGCCCCCGGAGGAAACCCACACAGAGATGGTGAGAACATGCAAACTCCACACAGAGGATGACCCAGGATGACCCACCAAGGTTGAACTACCCTGGGGCTCCAACCCAGGACCTTCTTGCTGTGAGGCGACCATGCTAACCACTGCGCCACAGTGGAATAGGCTCCAGCATCCCCGCAACCTTGAGAGTAGGATAAGCAGTTCAGATAATGGATGGATATATTATTTTGATAAATAAATAATATAAAAAAATCCGCTGTGGTGACCCCTAATAGGAGCAGCCAAAAGTAGTAGTAGTAGTAGCAGTAGTATATTTCATCAATATGAAATATTTATCAATATGAAGCAAATCACTACTGATAAGTAATCTACATATACTAATGTTTTACCTACCAGCTCTTAAAAGCACGCTATACCCTCTTGACTAATAGTAAACTTTGGGGGACTTAAAATTGATGATATAAAATTACCTTTGCCTCATGTACTGTCTTCCATCAAATAGTGAGCTCCACTGTGTGCAGAATGTTGCATAAGCCTACTACCTAAGACTTAAAAAAAATTACTGCAAGAGAGTTGCAAATGTAGACTAAGCTTTTAAAGGGTCACTCATTAGTTTCTCCGGGTTAAGTTACAGTGATTGTTCAGGATTGGGGTTATCAGGGCTGAATATGATACCTTTTCATGAGGCCCAAAATCCCTGATATTGCGGTTGCTTCCTTAAGTAGATAATATAGTAATTAACATCAAGTTAATGTTTGTTTTATTATATTGCAGATAAATGGGCCGGGTCAATGAGCATTAAGACCGTAGTTAGTGATTATTCAAATAAGTATTATGCCATCAGTTCCTTTGAAAGTATTCAGGTGAAATTTGGGTTTGATTCATGACTTTATAGGGTTAAATGTCTTAGAATTGCAACTTGACCAGAATGTAGTGCTGAAAAAATTACATAAAATTGTGACCTTAATAGCAAAGATGAGCCAGGCCTAAACTACCTACCTACCTATTCATCACCATCATCATCATAATTACCTTGATCATCATTCATTTGCAGACTCTGATCCACTGTATACACAACCAATATCACAAAAAAGTACAATAAAACTATGTAATGGGAGGTACGAGATAATTTGTGACTAAAACATTAGTCACACATAGTGAGAGAAGGATATAGCATTGAAACAGGATAACAAAATTATATGGATTTGGAATATAAAGTGAGAGTGTATGTTTCTATGTTTGCTTAAAACTCCAGATGTACTCATTGTAGAACAAAAAGAAAGGTATCTTTAGAATCAGCACTTTCCAAGGATTGCATGGTTCAAAAAATATTTCAAAAACCAAGTAAAAAATTTGATTTATTTGCGAAACTGAGTTTATTTTGTGGCAATTTGCGGTGGCGGATTTTTCCCTGCAAGCTATGTTTTGCAATGACCATCAACAAAGCCCAAGGACAGACTTTTTAAACAATTGGAGTACATCTTTCTGCTCCATGTTTCTCACACGGCCAGTTGTATATAGCTGCCTTCAGAACTGGTTGTGCAGAAAGCTTTCTATCCTAGCGCCAAATAGTAAGACACGCAACATGGTTTACCCTGAGGCACTTGAGCACTGAGCGATTAATACACACATTGGCAAAGAAGCTTGATGAATGGATTGAAAACTATGACATTTGATATTTTTCGCTAATAAGATTCGCTTATTTGACATTCGTTTATCACATGTATCATATCATAAATTATCCTATATTTCATCATCAATTATATCGTAAAGATCAGATCATGTTGGTTGTTTGGTGAGAACAATCTCCCCAAGCAATGCCGGGTACCTCTACTAGTGTGTGTGTGTATATATATATATATATATATATATATATATATATAAATAAAGAAAAAGCCCTACCACCAGCTAACTTCTTTTTAACATTGGGTACACACAGGAACCCTGTATTTTGAGAGTGGAGAGCTCGAGATGGAATGTACAGTTTAAGGAGATCAGACAGGTATGATGGGGCAAGCCCATTGAGTCAGCACCTTGAAGTCAAATCTAAAGTGGGCAGGAAGCCAATGAAGAGAGATAAGAATTGCTGAATATGGTAAAATTTTCTAGTTTTAGTTAGGATTCTGGCTGCAGAATTTGGAATCATCTAAAGACTTTTAGGGCTATCATGTGGCAGACCTGAAAGCAGAACATTACAATAATAAAGTTTGGATGAAACAAATGCATGTATTAGGGTCTCTGCATCAGCCATAGACAGGACAGACTGAATTTTAGCTATGTTTCCTAAGTGAAAAAAGGCATTCTTTGTGATTTCTTTAATGTGCTTATGAAAGAAAAAGATGGAATCAAACGTAACACCTAGATTTTTGGCTGCCACACTTTATGAAATCACAGAGTGGTTGATTGTTATTGTTACTTTATCAAATTGGTGTCTGTGTCTAGCAGGGCCAATGACCAGCATCTTAGTTTTATCTGAATTTAAAAGCTTGAAATTTAGTGACATCCAATTTTTTTCAGCAGCCAAGCAGGCTTCTAAATTAGTCATTTGAGTAAGATCATCAGCCCTTATAGGCACATATAGCTGACTATCATCCACATAGCAATGGAAATGTGTTCCATGACTGTGTATAATTTGGCCAAGAGGTGAAATATAAAGAGAAAAAAGTAGACAGCCAAGAACCAAGCCTTGAGGTGTGCCATATTTAATGTCAGAAAATTTTGATGTAATATTATTATAGCAGACACAATGTGTTCTTCCAGATAAGTAGGACTTAAGCCAAGAAGAGCTAAGCCAGAGACACCAAAATTACAATTTATTCTGTCTAATAGTATACAGTGATCAAAGGTGTTAAAGGCTGCACTGAAGTCCAGTAGTAGAAGCACAGAGGTGGAATCAGAGTCCATAGTTAGTAGAAGATCATTTACCACCCTAGTTAGAGCAAGTTCAGTGGAGTGACAGGCCCTGAAAGTAGATTGAAAAGGTTAATATTTATAGTTTTCTTCTATATGGGTTGAAAGTTGTTGATACACAACTCTCTCTAGTACTTTAGAAAAGAACGGGAGATTAGAGTCTGGTCGATAGTTATTGAGAGACCCTGGATCGAGGTGTGGTTTCTTAAGTAGACGTCCGGGTAGCATGGCAGTCTATTCTTTTGCATACCAACACGGGGATCGGCGGTTCGAATCCCCGTGTTACCTCCGGCTTGGTCGGGTGTCCCAACAGACACAATTGGCCGTGTCTGCGGATGGGAAGCCAGATGTGGGTGGGCCCTGGTCGCTGCACTAGCGCCTCTTCGGGTCGGTCAGGGCACCTGTTCAGGGGGGAGGGGGAACTGGGGGAAATAGCGTGATCCTCCCATGTGCTACATCCTCCTGGTGAAACTCCTCACTGTCAGGTGAAAAGAACCAGCTGGTGACTCCATATGTATCGGAGGAGGCATGTGGTAGTCTGCAGCCCTCCCCGGATCATCAGAGGGGGCGGAGCAGCAACCAGGATGGTTTAGAATAGTGGGGTAATTGGCCGGATACAATTAGGGAGGAGAAAAAAAGGGGGGGGGGAACTGCTGGGACCAGTGTCAGTAGTAATTGATAAATTAACAATGTCTAGGATTGGAGGTCCCAGGAAAGGCCAGAGGGCTTTAAAGTTTTGCTGATAAAGGGTCAAGTAGGCAAGTAGTTGGTTTAGAAGCTGACATGAGCTTAGTCGAAGTATCAAGAGAGATAATCCCAATAGCTGTAATAACAGGGACTATCAGTGACTCATTGTATTAATATGAATTTGATAAGACAGGATCTACAGGAGTAGCTGGAGTTGAAGAATTAATTTTGTTTATGAGCTCATCGACCTTATTGCAGAAAAAATCTAGAAACTCATGGGCCTTGAATGGTGAGCAGCTAATAGACAGCTGATTTTTAATTCAGCTGCAGTGTCAAAGAGAAATCTAGGATTATGTTTATTAATATTGATTGAGTGAAAGAGATACGCTGCTATCGCAGCAGTCAAAGCACGCTTTTCAATAAACACACATGCCAAGATAGGTAAAAACTTCCAATTTTGATTTTGGCCATTTATGTTCCAGTATCCTGCAGGCAAACTTAAGAGCACGTGTCTTGTCATTAAACCAGGGTGTGGGCCTCTTTAGTCTGCAACTGAATTGAGGAGACTAGAGAGGGCCATGTTTAATTCACTAGTAAGATTTTCAACAGAGTCAGTTTCTACAGTGAAAGGATTCAAGACTTCAGGCAACTGCTGGCCAAGTCCAGCTACAGTGGATGGACCAGGAATCAGGAAAACTTTGCAATTTCACTTCATGCACTTGCGTACATGAAATGAAATGAAATGCCATTTCCCCCAGCCCACAGCAGTACAACACAAAGAGAAAAACACATCCAAAATCTACAGGAACTCACCCAAACTAACGCATATATCAAAACTAAACAAAAAAAAAATCACTGTCCAAGGGAACGAATGCCAGACAGGATGAATGTCGGAACCGCTGGTCTGAATGGGCAAGCAGTGAGTTTAGCCCACCCTGCTTCCGCATCCTGTCAGACTGCCCTTGGTGTTTCCTCCTCGGGCACAGCTCCAGGCAGGGGCTGTGGTCCCCGGGCCCTCCGGACGAAGCAGACTGAGCTCGCTCAGTTGATCCAGCGCCAGCTCTCCCAGCCAGACCCCCTCAACACACCTCCCCGCACTCTTCATGATGACATCAAAACACCAGTCAATGCCAGGTGAGGCCGTCGCCAGACCGCCCTCGGTGTTATCGGAACTACTGGTCTGCATGGGCTAGCAGTTAGCTTAGCCTGCCCCGCTCTCCCAGCCATCAAACGAATTCAAAACTTAGACAAAGATGTCGACAAAGACACTGCATGGGCGGTACTGGGTGAGTCCACCGCAAATGTGAATTCGCACTGCCACCTTCCGACAACGGCACTGGGTGAGGCTGCTGCAAATGCGAATTCATGCAGCCGTCTTCCCACATCCACTTCCGGTGTGGGAAGAACCAATGTGGCAAGTGTCAATTAAATCTTTGCCGACATTAACAGGACAGGCCAATCTACTTCTACTTTTGGTTGCTCCTGTTAGGAGTCACCACAGCAGATCATCTGCTTCCATCTCTTCTTCCGTCTCTTCGTGTCCTCTGCTTCTTCCTCTGTCATGCCAGCCACCTGCATGTCCTCCCCCACCACATCCATAAATCTCCTCTTTGGTCTTCCTCTTTTTCTCTTCCCTGGCAGCTCCATGTTCAGCATCCTTCTCCCAATATACCCAGAATCTCTCCTCCACACATGCCCGAGCCATCTCAATCTTGTCTCTCTTGCTTTGTCTCCAAACCATCTAACCTGAGCTGTCCTTCTAATATACTCGTTCCTAATCCTGTCCTTCTTCGTCACTCCCAATGACAATCTTAGCATCTTCAACTCTGCCACCTCCAGCTTCGCCTCCTGTCCTTTCATCAGTGCCAATGTCTCCAAGCCATATAGCATAGCTAGTCTCACAACCATCTTGTAAACCTTCTCTTTAACTCTTGCTGGTACCCTTCTGTCGCAAATCACTCCTGACACTCTTCTCCACCCACTCCACTCTGCCTGCACTCTCTTCTTCACATCTCTTCTGCACTCCCCCTTACTTGGAACTTTCATCACCTCTACTCCTTGCATCATCACCATTCCACTGTTCTCCCTCTCGTTCACACTTAAGTATTCCGTCTTGCTGCTACTGACTTTCATTCCTCTTCTCTCCAGTGCATACCTCCACGTCTCCAGGCTCTCCTCAAACTGCTCCCTACTCTCACTAATGAGAAAATGATCTGAAACAGCAGATGTGGTTGACAAGACATTCAGATCAGAAACAGCTATCCCTTTAGATAAAACTAAATCAAGAGTGTTGCAACTGCAATGAGTCCACTCTTAACAAATTGAACGAACCCAAAAGTATCAACAAGCACCAGAAAGGCTTTACTTACAGGATCACCAGCCTTATTCAGATGAATAATAAATCACTAACAATTAGAATCTCATCATAATGAGAAACAAGACCTGAGACAAAATTCTTTAAGAAATAGTAGATAAGGGCCAGAATCTATTCGTGGTTGAGGGAGATGGATTTAGAATAAGAGCCCCAAAAGATTAGAATTTAGATTCGAGTTTAGAGGTTAAATTGAAAATACTACCAGTGCTACTAGAACAACAAAAACTACTTACTACTACTACTACTTTTGGCTGCTCCCGTTAGGGGTCGCCACAGCGCATCATCCATTTCCATTTCTTCCTGTCCTCTGCATCTTCCTGTCACACCAGCCGCCTGCGTGTCCTCCCTCACCACATCCATAAACCTCCTCTTTGGCCTTCCTCTTTTCCTCTTCCCTGGCAGCTCCATATTCAGCATCCTTCTCCCAATATACCCAGTGTAGCACTGTACATGTTGAAAGTTGACTAGGACCGGTTCTAGGTTCGTAGGAGCAGTTTATAACTAGCATCAAATGATTGCAGACCACAGACCAGGGAATAAAGTTTGAACTGCCGGCTTGTTTTTATATAAAGAATTGTAAACACAGACAGAGAAACATACACAATTACACAATAACACAATGAGAATGGATAAATTCCTTGAAACCTCTTGTTTTATGATTTAACCCTTATAAAACCACTATTTTGAGTTTCAGATATTTTAGATAGATATTTTAGTTCTAATTTAGGATCCTTTTAATTCTAATTTGAAGTTATCTCTTGTTTAAGTTGACAAATTATGTTAATTTGTTTTATGTTCTATTTTTTTCTATTAGGCCTTTAAGTTTCAGTTCTAATTTCCATTAACCTAAGTTACTTAACCAGTAAATCAGAATGCCAAAAGTAGGGATGCACCGAAATGAAAATTCTTGGCCGAAACCGAAAACCAAAAATGAGGAAACCAAGGCCGAAAACCGAAACACTGAAAGAAATGATTATGTCAATTATTAGAATCATTGCATTTATGGCTATGACTGTGTACTAACCTCACTAAAACCAAGGCATTGCAATTCAAAGAATAAATCAATTACAAAAGTATGAAAATATTTATTTAGCACTGACATTACAACAATGCACAATATAAATTAAAATTCAAAACAAAATGTTTAACTTGACCCCACTCATGGACACATTAAATAATAATGTACAGGCCTATAATTGACTGGCCTGCTGAAAGATTGTAAAATCAAATATGTTCTCTCATAAAAACACAAAGTGCATTTAAGTCAAGTGCCTTTTAAAATTTTCTCTGTAGGACTACTACAACAAAGTGCATTCAGAACAAGTGCAACTGCTGAAAGATATAACAATATTTTCTCTGTAGGCCTACAACATAACAGTGTATCAAAACAAAGATTGCCATAGCCTGTAGGCATTTAACAACAACAAATGCACCAAGAATTGTGGATGTGCAAAGTGGAAAACAAATATTTTAACAATAGACACACGCCCATTCTACTTCTTGAGGTAAAGTGGCAGGTTTTACTTGATGAAGAGTAGCTTCTCTGCTTTATCACAGTGAAGTCTGTTCCTCTTCTCATCGAGAACATGAGCTGCAGCACTGAACAGTCTCTCGCTGTCAGTGCTTGTGCACGGAGCAGACAAGTACTTGTGTGCCATCTTTGCCAGGTCAGGAAAGCGGCCATGGTTATTTCTCCAGTAGGCAAGAGGGTTATCACTTCTGGAGATGGGGACTTCAGACAGATAACCATCCAAATGTTGAGCGGTTGCGCTTGTTGTCTGCCTGATATTTGAGAAAGATAAAGGGCCAGTGCATAAACATTTTTATCAAATAAAATGAAAATTGTCTAGTAGAAAAATAAAATCATCTGATAGTCACATATAGTAAGTCAGAACAGAATAGCCTACCTATTATTTGGGGCACTCTCTTGCAGGATCTCATTGAACATATCAGACAAGGAAGGTGCATGGCCCTCATCTGGTGCAGAGAGACAAGTCCTTTTTTCTGCGCTCTGCTCTCCTCCCGCGCTGTGTTGGTCCGTCTCCAAGCGGGTCGTCTGCATCCATCGTGGCCTGGATCATTTCACGTGCGCGCTGCTTTAATCCCACATCCAAGTAATGATCCTTACAACGTGGATCAAGTACAGTCGCGGTGAAGTGCAGAGGATCCGAATAGATCTCAGTGAAACGTGTGTTGACAGACTAAGAGTGTGCTTTTCATTGTTTTCACTCCGTGGTCTGTCTCAACCTCTTTGCTTAGAAGACGCTTTAGTGCCGCAATTAACGGAATAACGTCTGCTACAGATACAGCAGCGGAGCTGATCTCTTTAGTTAACTGCTCAAAGGGGTCAAGAAGAGAGAGAATGTTCTCTATTAAGACCCACTGGTGTGAAGTGAATGTCGCGGGGAGCTCGTGATCTGCACTGTATGCAGCCAAGACTCGCTTTTGCGCAAAGAGGCTTTCCAGCATGTAAAAAGTGCTGTTCCGGCGTGTACTCACGTCTTGTTGAAACCGTTTTATTGGTGTTCCAAACTGATCTTGCATAGACTGTAAGCGGGAATAGGCCAGCTGAGAATGCTTAAAGTGGCCAACAATTCTTCTGCCTATAGCCAATACATCTTTTACGCTGCGCTGAGACAACACTCCCTCATTCACAGCCAGATGTAGTGTGTGGGCCATGCACCGTATTCCTTTCAGCTGGCTGTCTTCTATCGATTTTGCCATATTTCTTGCATTGTCACTGACTATGGCATGCACTTTAGATCGGTCGATATGCCAGGTGTCGAACATATTGGCGAATGCAGCAGAAATGGCTGCTGCTGTATGTGACCCTCTAAACTCTTGTGAATGGAGCAGAATCTTTTGCAGCTTGAAATCTGTATCGATCCACAGTGCGGTTAGACTGAGTATACTGGTGAGGCTGATGTCTGAGCTCCATATGTCGGTCGTGAAACTGATAGCTGTAATATCTAATGCTATAAGCTCATGGACATGAGTTGCAACAACATTAAACAGCTCAGGTAAACACACGTCTGAGAAATGCCGTCTGCTTGGCATGGTTCAA
This sequence comes from Lampris incognitus, assembly GCF_029633865.1. Lineage (NCBI taxonomy): Eukaryota > Metazoa > Chordata > Actinopteri > Lampriformes > Lampridae > Lampris > Lampris incognitus. The sequence continues at coordinate 16,263,586 of NC_079225.1, read as the reverse complement.
TGTGATCAGTCAGCCTACGAAATCCCACATCTTCTACGACAGAGAACGGCTGATCATCTAAGGCAATAAACTCCATAATGTTTTGTGTTATGCCCTTTGCCTTAGCACCATCACTGGAAAACTTTCTTGCCTTTTCAAATAAATCCGCTACAGATGGAGTGGGCGTGCTCGGATTGAATTTTCTTTTCTGCGCCGCATTCTTCTCATACTCAGAATGGCAATCGGGATGTTTGGATTTCAGGTGATAAATTAAACCCGACGTGGAGAAACTCTTTGCAGACACACCCCCTCTTGAAATTTCAGCATTGCATGTTTTGCAAATCGCTATCCGTGGGTCTTTCTCCGAGATATTGAAATACGTCCACACCGCAGACATGTTGGCTCTTATCCAGATAACCGTGTGATGGCGGCGCTTTTTGCTTTCGTCATCTCAATTCTGTTCCGGCCGTGTTGTTTCGGTGATTTAGGTCTTTCGGCCGAAACTGAGGCCGAAAATTTTCGGTGGCCGAATTTTCGGTGCATCCCTAGCCAAAAGTAACACACAATTGCATTACCCCATGAACAGTATGAATGAGTAATAAACTCAGCCAATACAGCAATTAACAATACAATATCAGATCAACAATCAAAATCAATAATCAATGTAGGCTATAATCAGTCCTTTTCGGAAAGTCCGTTGTTGCTCCACTGAGTCCAACTGCGTTTTGCAGTAACAAACCGGAAATTTCAGTTCTACCACAATCCAGGTGCTCGAATCTGTAGGCTACTGTCCTGAGAATGAGCTGTCTGCAGCCGCAGACAGACCACGTGGATCCAGCAGGTCTCCTATGGGTGGCTCGCCATCTTGTTTCCAGCTTGGGGTATGAAACACCAAGCGCGATCTTCCCAATCCACAAAAAAAAAACCTGGCCTGCATTATAACCGGCACATCACACATGCAAAGACATTAGTTTACATATCTCTCAATAAAATAGTCAAAAGAAAACAACAGAAGCACCGATTGACATAGTCAATCTACCAACCGCTAAAACGTGACGCAGTTTAATCTCCTATGCTAGTGCACGATGCTACTACAGCCTGGCTGCATGCAGCTAGCTGTGACGCAGGTCATTTTCTGTGCTAATACACCATGCTGCTGCAGCCTGACTGGAAATAGCTAGCTTATCAATTCGGTTTGCACAAAAGAAAAATACATTCTGAATTCGGTTTACAAAACAAAAACGTAGCTCCTCAATAATCTTTACACAAAATATGATCTACAACATAAAACGGAGCTACTTATAGCTTTGACTAGCCTATGCACACAGACATTGAAAACGGAAAAGTTTGGCTAGTTTGCAATTGACTCACCAAGTCCTGGCTGATACTCGGACACAATAAAAAAACCCAGGGTCCGGAGGACGATTAAACCAAACAAAAATACTCAATTTGGATAAAGGCAGAAACAATTGTAGCTCACTGGTATTTCAAAGTAGAATCTTTGGTCTTCAGCTCCCGTTCTAGTGGCTTCTCTCAAGCGTTTGCCTGGCGTTCTGAAACCTAGCTAGTTCTGGAACTTTCTCCCTCTCGAACAAGGCAGCTGATTGGCTAATCAGCACTGCACGCGCTGCGTTTTAAGAAATAGCAATATGAACCAACAATATGAATATGAATTTATTGATACAATGAATTACTTATCTACTGTTTACTATTTATTTGCAAAATGAATAATTATGATTATTTATTTATTATGATTCAACTGTAATTATATTGTAACGTGCATGGATAAGTAGATGTAATGGTTATAAATGTGCCGTTGAAATATAAAAGTGCCATTAAAATGCTAAAAATGTTTATGTGAATATGCTAAGAACAGCAAGCAAAAAAAATGCTTAATTCGTGACAACACATGGTTAAAAAGAAAACACAATTCATTAGAAAGGTTAAAACGGATTAAGAAGAAATCCATTGTGATCCGCTGGTCAAGTGGTCGGTAATCTACTTCTCTTGTCTCCCAGGCAAATACGCATAGAGTGATAAACTAAAAAGGATAATCTGTGTTTAAAACATAACGAATTTCTGGTGTTATTTTTGGGAAAATCTCACTGATTACTGTTTTATATTGTTTTCTGCAGTATTCTTTTCTTCAAAGTTTGTTTCTTTGAGAGCGTTCCGCTAATCAGTGATCGGTTCTTGATTGCTTGTGTCCGTGCTATTGTTAGAGGGGAGCGCGTGGCCTTCGTTCGTCCATTCCGACACTGGACGTGAGTGAGGCGACGTCGTGTCTCGTGTTTTTCCTTTAATATTCCCCTTTACAGGTAAGAAAAGGGATTGTATTACGTTTCGTGACACGTTTATGTTTTCGGTATTTTAGGAGATAAGTAGGAAGTAAATTATTGGTGTCTGCAGTAACTTTGAGAGCTAATAAGCTTACTTATACCTGAATGTTACACTCGCCGTAGCTTTCTTGCTAGCCATCTGAACACCGTTGTTTTAGAGGCGTATTTGTGATGTTTGTGTGCAATGTTTGCTATGTAACCGGTTAATTTCTTGCCCGGTGCGGGATTCGATACGGGGTGTACTGCACCACGAGGCGACATCACTAACCGCTCGGCTAAAGGGTCAGACCCGTTAGCTAGGGGCTAACGTGTCTTATTAGTAGTTTACACTATTTAATAAGGATATGTTTGGTGATAAAACGTGTTGCCCTGTTGTTATATTTGTATTTGGATTGGTAAAATAGTGATGTTAATAACTTTCATTTTTTTTAAAGATATCAGTTTGGTTATGACAACTATACACGTCCGATGTGAACTTATAGTATTTGAACTGAAGCAGATGTAAAATGTGAGAGTATTGGGATGATACAGTTTGCTGCCCATTTGAATGTACAGTTTGTCAATCCTGATTTAAGCCATTGTAAAGATATATAGTGTTGCCAGTACAAAGTTTATTTTTCTGAGTAATATTCTGATATAACAGTTGCTGATTTTATAACAATGTAATGTTCGGAAAATTGTGTTTTTTTTTGTTGAAAATACATTCCAACACTGGACGTGACTGAAGCGACATCGTGTCTTGTGTTTTTCCTTTATTATTCCCCTTTACAGGGGTGCAACATAGACACGTTGGTCCTTCACTAACGGGTCGGACCCTTTATTCGACTGGTTAACGTTGTCGCTTGCGGAGTGGGAGACACGGGTTTGCGTCCCGGCTGTGGCGGTTCCCGGACTGCCCCTCGAATTCGCTACAATATGTAGTTTATTTTAACCTGGGTTATGTAGACCTGGGTTACACCAGCATCTCTCCTCCACACATGTCCAAACCATTTCAATCTTGCCTCTCTTGCTTTTTCTCCAAACCGTCCAACCTGAGCAGTCCCTCCAATATAATCGTTCCTAATCCTGTCCTTCTTTGTCACTCCCAATGGAAATCTTAGCATCTTCTTATCTTAATCTTAGAATTTAAATTGAAAATAGACATATATTAAGGCAACACCTACACCTTGTTTATTTGCCTGAGCTATATGGGTATAAGTATAGTCAGGTGGGGAAGCTTCATTTAAGGGAAGGAAAACATTTGGTTTCAGCCATGTTTCACATAACCTAATCATATCAAAACTATGTTCAAGAATCAGATCATTATTAGTAAGGCTTTGGTAGACAGTGATCTGATATTTATGAAACCAAATTTAAGCATCTTGTGGAAGTGATCAGTAGTAGGCAGAGCTTTAGAGCTACCAATAGGTGAAAGAGTAATTGGAATTAGACACCTTGTTGAGAGTTTTGGCCACCAATGCTTTGGACGATATGTGGTCACATTCTTGATAACATTAGCTGTTTGGTTTTGTAGATTATTAGGTACTTTGTCGCACATCTCACCACTACCAGTGGTAGGAATAATTCTTCAAGAAATAACGAGTAACAGCCAGGAGGCCGGTAGAGTATCACAATTTGGACTGAGCCGAGTCTATTCATGGCTGAGGGAGATGGACCAAGAATAAGAGACTCAAAAGACTGGAATTTAGATTCAAGTCTAGAAGTCAGATTGAAAATAGATTTATATATTAAGGCAACACCCCCACCTTGTTTATTTGCCTGAGCTACATGGGTATAAGTATAGTCAGGTGGGGAAGCTTCATTTAAGGGAAGGAAAACATTTGGTTTCAGCCATGTTTCACATAACCCAATCATATCAAAACTATGTTCAAGAATCAGATCATTATTAGTAAGGCTTTGGTAGACAGTGATCTGCTATTTATGAAACCCAATTTAAGCATCTTGTTGAAGTGATCAGTAGTAGGCAGAACTTTAGGACTACCACTAGATGAAATATTAATTTGAATAAGACACCTTGTATTATTAGTTGACAATTTTGAAGACCTACACTTTGAATGATGTGTGGTCACACTTTTGATAACATTAGATGTTTGATTCTGGAGATTATTAGTGACTTTGTTGCACATTTCACCACCACCAGTGGTAGGAATGATTATTAGATTATTGTGATTCACACATTTAGGAGAGGAGAGCTTGGGAGCAATTCAGCAGGGTAGGGAGATGGTCTCAATATTATAGACCAAGCTGTCAGTCTAATAATCAATACTATGAGAAATTCCCTGACCCATCATAGCAACTAAACTTGTTGACCCCACATTCGCACTAGGTTTAAACCTAGCAGGCTCTCTAATCACCTGCAACCTGCTGAATGGTAAGTCCCTAGTGTCAAACTAAACTTAGACAGTTATCTATACTGCCAGACAAAAGAGCTGCACCGTCCCCAGTAGGGTGAATACCGTCCCCTTTCAGCAGGTAAGGGTGGCCCCAGAAAGAAGGCCAATTATCAACAAAACTGAATCCCTGCTCATTACAGTAACGAGCCATCCAGTGGTTCATTGAGGTAAGCCTACTGTACATGTCATCATTACCCCTCATGGGTAAGGGACCAGAGACAGTCAATGACAACACATCTTTCTGGCAAACACAAGCGTTCTGACTAGGCTGGCTTTTGTGATCTCTGATCGCTTCATCCTAACATTATTGGTGCTGACATGAATAACAATGTTGCTGAAAGTAGTGGTGCTGTGTGCCTGGGTTCCCTGTCTCTACCTCCATGATGCCAGCACCCTAAATTTATCCTCTATGTCGGAGAATCAGGCCTCGCGTAAACAACAAACCAAGGCCGACGAAGCTAATCTGAAAGTTGCATATTCACTGACACTATAGTGCAGATGTAAGAGCACTAAAATACTATGATTTGTGTACCTTTGCTAAAATCACCTGGTTTTTAATTTGCTAAATTCATAATCTCTCCTATACAACTCCAGACATACAGATTTTACAAAAATAAACATTTGAAACAACAATCCACTTGAAACTTGATGACAATCGCTTCCTCTCTTTGGAGAAACTCGAAAAAGGTGCAACACTCGCCCACTTAGAAAAATAACAAGCTTTTTTAAAATGTATCTAAAACATGATGTTCCGGCCTTAATGGCCATCACTGCTTCCGCTCCGCAGTTAAAGTTATGTCCAAGTCAAAGAGTCCCCTTATGCTTAGTTTGTCACAGACGGTTCTCTGTGAGCCAATAAATCAACCTCTGCTCCAGACTTCAGACAAGTTAAAGTAGCAGGTTATCAGGGGTTTTCTGTACTGAACTCCACCCAACACGTTATTATCGTGGGAACACTAGTTAATTTTTCACTGACCTCTGATGTACACATGAAACCTACACTGATGCCCTAAACGTAGACCTGCATGATTATTATAATTTGCAAATCAAAAAATAATATGTTTTAGCAACATCATTAGTGTGAAAAGCTGCATCAAGTTGAATCATGAACTCACTCTCTCTCTCTCTCTCTCTCTCTCTCTCTCTCTCTCTCTCTCTATATATATATATATATATAATGATTCAATAAATGTTGGATTAAAAAAGGTCAAACTCTCGTCTGGTATGAAAATCTCCTTTTAATGGATTTTGAAATGTCTCGGGTGTTCTCTTTTTGTACAGTAAAGGAGTTTTTATCCAAAGAAGATAAGCTTGTTCAAAGGGTGGAAAAAACCAAACGGGATGCGAGTCCAACAGTCCTCTGAGGAGACTTTTGATAACAACCAATACAATATCAGTGCAGTTAGTCCTTATCAATGCTGGGGACAAAAGACTCCCCATTACCTGGTTGCGTTGTGTCTCTGGGTGATTATTTGGATGTGCAGATTTTCTAAGGTTTTTGTCTTTAGTGCACACCAGATAAAGTGAAGCAGCTGAACCGCTTAAGGATTCTTGTCTTTATGGAAATTTGTTCATTTAAACGGCTTTTTATTTTTTTGTGAGAAGAGACTTCAATGTTTTGCAGTGTTGCCCATGCACCCGCTTTACACAGACATGCCTCTTACAGTTACAATGAGTGGGATTTGTCCTATGCTCTGTCAGTATCAAAAGTTCATCCATCTCTCAATTGGTTTATTGATCCTGAAATTATAAGGCAGCCCATACACTAAAAATCACACACACGCACACATGGACACACGCATACACATTTTTGTAACAGATAGATCTTCTCTGCACCTCATCTTTTCAAGTTTTGATGAATCAAAGTTTGGGCTACTACACAGTGGCTGCAGAATTGCTAAAGTCACTATGATGATAAAAGCCCCAACATACATTAATCTCATGCATTCAGAGGCGATTTAAAAACATAACCGCGTTTTTCTGCAATAACTGTTTCATAACAGAAACTATTGACCGGGACCTGTGACATCACAGGTTTGAACTGGCATAAAACATAATTAAAAACATTACATAAATATAAATTAATAAATAAACATAAGCAATTGCACAGAACTCCCTCACTAAACATAGTCACTGGATCAAGCTCAGAAGTTAAATCACAAGCAGACAGCATGCTTGGAATTTGGAGCTCATATCTTAAAAATCACATGTTCTTAAGTATATTGAATATATTTTTTACTATATAAAGTACAGATCCAAACCAAGACTGGGGAAATGTTATGCAATGAATAAAAAAAGAAGCAGGTCACTGGGAACCTGCTGAAAGTATCTTTAGTTAATGACTTCATCTTTCATATGTGCAATTCATTGTTGAAAACTGACTTGTTTCTGAATTGTTCTGATGGGCTATAAAGCAAGCCTGCTTCTTTTGTTTGTTTAACCTCTGCAGAGAACTGTTCAAACATGCTGAAACATGCATGTTTCACCTAAAAGGTCTGAAGAAACGAGTCTCCTTTGTCCCTCCACACAAATAGATAGAGTGGACTTTGGAGCTGTGACTGTGCTGTTTGAAACCTCCACCTCCTAATCATGTGGGACACCATTGGTATAAAAGGCCTGTGCTTGAGATGAGGCTCCAGTCTCGTCTGAGTACTCACCATCTCCGAACAGGAGAGCTTCAGGGGACCCATCATGGGGGATGAAAAGCTCTGCTTTCTGCTGCTTTTAAGCACTCTTGCCTTGACTTGTAAGTATCATTTTAAGTAGTCTGTACTGTATAGTATTATTAAGTATGTAATAGTGAGTAAGCAGTAGTATGTACTGTACTGGAATATTTATCAAACAGGAGGGGCAGGGGTGTCCAGGTAGCGCAGCTGTCAATTCCGTTGCCTACCAACACTGGGATTGCTGGTTTGAATCCCCGCGTTACCTCCGGCTTGGTCGGGCATCCCTACAGACACAATTGACTGTGTCTGTGGGTGGGAAGTCAGATGTGGGTATGTGTCCTGGTCGCTGCACTAGCCCCTCCTCTGGTCGGTTGGGGCACCTGTTCGAGGGGGAGGGGGAACTGGGGGAATAGCGTGATCCTCCTACGCGCTACGTCCCCCTGGTGAAACTCTTCACTGTCAGGTGAAAAGGAGCGGCTGGTGACTCCACATGTGTCGGAGGAGACATGTGGTAGTCTGCAGACCTCCCCAGACCAGCAGAGGGGGTGGAACAGAGATTGGGATGGCTCGGATGAGTGTGATAATTGGCCAAGTACAACTGGGGAGAAAAGGGGCGGGGGGACGGAAGGGCCAGTTTCAAAATTTGGATGGCGTTTCTCCATGCAAAGTCAGTTTAGTCCAGGAAACCAGCCCTAAATGTTCAAATATGAATAATTCTGGACAAATGTTCTTTAGCTGAGATGGTGTATTGAAATTCAAACAAGCTTCATGATGAGGAACATTTTGCTTTCGATTAGATTTCTGAATGATCCTCTGTGTTGAATATGTGTTCATTACAGATGCTCAGCAGGAAGCGCCATCATGCCTGTGTAAGTTCTAGTATCTTTAAACACTTATTAAAAAAAAATCTGCGCTGGTTTGTGTCAGTTACACTCAAATTATCTTGCAGCAGCCAAAACAGCAGTTTTCAAGAACATAATTCTCAAATTAATCATTTTAAGACTGTGTTTTCTCAATAGTTTATGCTTTTTCATAATTTGTGGAATAACTGATACTGCTCTTTGAGTATAGTAGTTTGTATTTTCTTGCTGTACCGAGATCAGAACTGTATTTTAAAAGCATTTGTATTTTAAAAACCCCATAGTAAACCAAAGGTACAAAGCCTTCCACAAATATGAATACCATTATGAAGCTGAATCCCTGAACGCAATCAACGGCGCATCACATCTCAGGAATGGACCCAAAGCCTTTTGCAAGGTAGGTGCCACATTAGCTTGACAACTGGCTCTGAGATAACTTAATTCTTCAATATACTGAACACAATCTGCACAGCTCTCCTGTACCATCACATGCAAGCCGTGTAATAAAAGTAAAAATGATCTTCCAACAGGTTGTGATCGACATGCCCCAAACTTGCAGCTTCATTGTCCGTACCACAGGCTGCAGCCTGAGTGAGGTGGTCAGCACGGATGTAGAGGGCAACCCTGTGTTCAGACCAGCACCCGGCTCTGATGCCTTCGCTGCTGAAATGGCGAAGTAAGTTATTCTGTTCAGATTGTCCCCCCCCCTTTTTTTTTCCTCCCCAATTGTATCTGGCCAATTACCCCACTCTTCCGAGCCGTCCCGGTCGCTGCTCCACCCCCTCCACCGAGCCGGGGAGGGCTGCAGACTACCACACGCCTCCTCCGATACATGTGGAGTCACCAGCCGCTTCTTTTCACCTGACAGTGAGAAGTTTCACCTGGGGGACATAGTGCGTGGGAGGATCACGCTATTCCCCCCAGTCCCCCTCCCCCTTCAAAGAGGTGCCCCAACCAACCAGAGGAGGTGCTAGTGCAGTGACCAGGACACATACCCATAACTGGCTTCCCACCCGCAGACACGGCCAATTGTGTTTGTAGGGATGCCTGACCAAGCCGGAGGTAACACGAGGATTCGATCCGGTGATCCCTGTGTTGGTAGGCAACTGAATAGACTGCTATGTTACCTGGACACCCCATTTATTTTTTTTAAAACGGATGTGACACCCCATTTAAACCGAGATAATCTGTCATGTGAACATATCCCTCACTAAAACAGTTTGTATACAAGACCTTGGTCTAAAAGTCTCTTGTGTTTCTTTAGATATCCCCTTAAGGTCATGGTTGAAGGTGTGTATGATGTCAAACTTTACCCAGAGGAGGGTGAGACCACAACCATCCTGAACTTCAAGAAGGGTATTATCTCTGCCCTGGCTGTGCCTCTGCTTGAAGAAGACAAAAACAAGAACATGGTAAAAATAGACTTGCATTTCTAAAAAAAAAGTATTTTTTCCCAAGGGAAAATCTAAAGGTTGAATCTACTAAGAATTGTCTGCTCAAGCCCAATGAAGAAAGTAGAATGCTTTTTAAAAAAGGAATATCCTAATCTTTGTTCACATACCTTTTTCCAGCCCACAATCCATGGCATGTGCAAGACCCATTACTCTGTCAATGTGAGACAGGACATTGCTACTGACATCAGCCTCACCAGAGATCTGTCCAGATGTGACAAATTCATACCCATGAGAGACCACACCAGCCCCTTGGCCCTTATCTCTGGCATGGTAAGACATCCTGACTACAGAAATGTTAGCTTGGTTTTTAAATGTGTTCAGAGCCAATGTCTTTGTTTTAGAAATCCTTGAAGGAAACATGAATATCTATGCCTTTTTTTAGCACTACCCTCTTGCTCAGCTAATAAGAAGCACCCAGACATGCAACTATAAGTTTGATAATAAGAGAAAACACATGACCTCTGGATCCTGCATTGAGAACCACATCCTAGTGCCATTCTCTCATAAGTAAGCATATCCTCACACTTTTCTTTCCCAGAGTCTCTCTAACGTCAGTGTAAAATGATAAATGTGATGAAGTTTACGTCTGCAACCGTGTTTTTTCATCCACAGAGGAGAATACGGTGTTACTAATGTTGGCAAACAGGCTCTGACACTGCTTAAAGTTTCCGCCTTCAATGAGAGAGTATTCACACGCAGTATGTATCACATTAGGTTGCACACTTCAAAAAATGCAGCCGATGAAATGTCATTTAAACTCTTAAACCCTCAAAAACTTGAATCACCACTTATGACATCTAATTGCAGATGAGGCCAATGTCAGGGGTCTGCACATGGAGGCTCCTGAGGACAAAAATGTTATCCAGGATAAAGATGCTGGTCTGGCTCTTCTAAGAGAACTGGCAAATCTTCCTGAGACAGAGGGAGAGAGGAGGGCTCACCTCTTCCACAAGCTTGTGAGCATGCTCCGTGGAATGAAGGCTGAGACCCTGAGGTCTGCCATTCCCAAGGCTCTTGAAGTGTCCCGTGCCCTGACCTTCCAGGTTCTGGCCCAATGTGGTACCCCTGAATGCAGTAGTGCCATCATGCAGATCCTCAGGACTTATGACAGCTCCTCACTTGAAGTCGATGCCACCATCTTTGCACTGGGGCTTGTGTCTAATCCCTCACCCCTTCTGATCAACGATATGCTGGAGATGGCTCAGTACAAATCCAGCAAGCCCATCATGTATGCCCTGAGTAATGTTGTTAAGAGGTGAGTTACACGGACTTAACATCTAACCAGTACAATAATGATGTTCTACTGAAGAAGCCTTTTTTCTATCATATAAAAGAAGAAAAAACGTTTGAAATTGGATTATTTTTCTCAAACAGGTTGTACAAGGCTGAAGGGAAACTGATCCCTGAGATCCACTCTGTTGCTGAGTTCATGGCTGCTCAGTTGGGTGACTGCTCCGGAGACAAGGATCACACTTTCATGACTTTGAGGGTGTGTATCACATTTTAATGACTCAAAAAAATCAAATGAACACCAAACAAGCAGGCAGGATAATCCTCTGTCTTTGATTTTAGGTTATTGGAAACATGGCTGCAGCCATGGGTGATGCCAGCCCTGCCTTGAGGACAGCTGTGATGAAGTGTGTGAACCAGCCAGCTGCTTCCCCAACAGTCCAGCAGGCTGCCATCCAGGCCTTCAGACTGACTCCTGTTCCTGAGGAGGCAAGTCAAATTGTCAAGCCTGTTAGTTTTTAGATATGACAGACAGAACATCATCAAGGATATTATTTAATCTCTTGTTGAAATTTAAATAAGGACATTTTTCTGTCACAGGGCAGAGAGGTTCTCATGCAGGTTCTTCTGGACAGTGCTAACCCCCTGCAGAAACGTGTTGCTGCATACCTGATCCTGATGAAAGACCCCCAGGCAAGTGAACTGGCTCAGCTCGTGGCTGCCTTGCCTGCTGAGCAGGACCAACAGGCAAAGAGCTTTGTCATCTCCCACATAACCAACATCTTGTCTTCAACTGAGCCTGAGACCCAAGAGTAAGTGAAGCATCTTTACATCATTGTTACTTTTCCCATAATGCAATATGTAGAATGGACCCCTTCAATCTCTCTTAATCCTGACCATCAGAGGTTACACATTTTTTCTATATGTCAAATAGGTTGAGGCAGAAGATTTTAGCTGCCCTGCAGGATAATGAGATTGGACCTGTCATGGATCCCACCAAGTTCTCTCGCAACTACAAGATTGGCTCAGTGGAAAGCAACATGATTTTTGAGGGCACAAACTTCCTGCCCAAGGAGTTTATGCTTGAGATGACCCTGAAAGCTTTTGGCTATGACATTGATATGATGGAGGTAAACATTCAAACTATTTAATGTAGAACTGATTCAGACAGCCTTCTATCTGTTCAGTTGGAATGCTAACAATCTAAACTTGGTTACCCTTTAAGATTGGCATGGAGGGAAAAGGATTTGAGCCAACTGTTGAAGCCTTGTTTGGAGAGAATGGATTCTTCCCTGATACCACCCTGAAGACCATGTACTTCATCTCTGACAACATGCCCCTTGGGTTTAGTGAGGTCCTGAAGAACATCCTGCCCTCTCTGAAGAATGACAGACAGAAAAGACAGGTATTCAGAGCATTTTTTTTAACTTTTGTAAACTCTTCAAACTAAATACCACTGCTATTGCAAAACTCACTTGTAGCATGGTGTAAATGTTTTGTAACAACATATACTTGTCCATAGGCTTCCCAGAGCCTGATGAGGGAAATTGGGCGCAACATTAACAAACTGGTGAGGGAACTGAAGAGCCAGGAGTCCCCTGAAGCTATGGTTTATTTGAGATTGTTAGGAAATGAGCTGGGATACCTAAAGACCAATGACATGGAGGAGATGGCCTACTCTGCTGCCATGATGATTGAGAGCATGCTCAAGATGTTCCCAACTGATGTAAGTACATGCAAACAAAACAAACACCTTACACTCGCAATGATACAATTTCTACTGAACACAGTTCTCACGGACAGCTTCACAAATTGTTGCTCTTTTAGGTATTTGTATTCTTTATGTCTTCTTGTGTGTATTTTGTAACCGTGTCTCGTTCATTATGCTACAGCTGATGAAAGGATTGATGACTAAGACCGACAACAAAATCTTTGCTCACTACATTTTCATGGACAATGAATTCTTTCTGCCCACTGCCACTGGTATACCTCTGAGGATTGCCTTGTCTGGTACCTTCACGCCTGGTATCAAGGGAGGACTTAACTTTGCTCATGACATGGTAATGGCATATATCCTTTCAACACAAGAGTCTATTTTTATCTTTGAATAATATATTTTAGCTCAACAGCTCTTTATACTCCCACCCTTTTATTTTTAAATAGAACGAGGTTAATTTCATGCCATCCGCTGGCATTGAGTTTGTGACTCGAGTGGGTTCCCATATCCCTGATTATGTCAACTCTGGACTGGAGATGCACACCAATCTTTTCCATGAGAGTGGGCTGACTGCCAAACTCTCCATTGGAAGCAATCATGTCAAGCTGACCATTCCTCCTCCTAGACATCCTACCAAGCTTCTCAGTATCACGTAAGCTGAACAGATTTTACACTCAACTTGTCAAGACGAGTTTCATACCTGTATCTCTAATAATAAGTTATGCTGTTTTCATGTTCATGTTTTCAAGAGAATTTCCATAACCTGTGACTGCAAGAATCTGAACTTTACTACATCTCAATTATATAGCAATACCCTGGTGGCAGTGACTGGTGCAGAAGTAAAGACTATCCCCCCTGTGGTGAAGGACAATGTTGATGTTAAGGCATGCAGTCCCTTCTTTGCTGGAATGGAGTATTGCACTGTTATGCAGTATAATGATGCTTTCTCTCATGAGACAACCCCCTACTTCCCTTTCACTGGAGACAGCAAGTAAGCAAGGACTTCTAAATCACATAAGTTACCTAAAGCAAAATATTTGCCTTATCAGAGTTAATATGGCAAATTGATTAATCAATTAAAATATTTGAATAGGATGGCTATAGAACTCCATCCAACTGGTGATGTCGTTGACTACACAGCCACCATTGCCTATGAACTCCTCAAGGAGGGAGAAGAGGGCCGCCAAAAAGTTGACATGGTAAAGATGATCCTGAGAGCTGAAGGTAAGGGCTAAGCTAAACAGTTATCTTCATTATTACTAAACCTATCTAATTCATTTGATGGAGACTTTATGTTTGACTGTTTTGTTCAACTGTCATCAAGTTGGCTGGTTCAAGTCCTATCTCTCGGGGAGATTGTTTAGATATCTTAGAGGGGAGAAGTGTCCAAACTGCGCAGCTTTTCCACCAGGGTACCTCAAGCGTCAGTGCTTGGTCCCCTCCTCTTCTCAATATACACCTCCTCACTCGGTGCAATCATCCGCTCCCATGGTTTCTCATACCATTGCTATGCTGACGATTCCCAGTTCTTCCTATCATTCCCGCCAGATGACCTCACAGTCTCGGCACGAATATCATCATGCCTTGCTGATATCTCTGCATGGATGAAAGTATGCCATCTTCAGCTTAAACGATCTAAGACTGAGTTCCTTGTCATCCCAGCCAGTCCATCCTTACAACAGATCAATATCCAGCTTGGATCAGCCCAACTCATGCCCAAAAAGTCGACCCAAAACCTGGGTGTCATGATTGATGACCAATTAACCTTTAAGGGTCATGTGGCCTGAATTGATCGGTCGTTCTGATTTGCCTTGTACAACATCAGGAAAATTAGACCCCACCTGTCTGAGCATGCAGCACAACTCCTGGTACAGGCTGTTGTTATATTACGCATTGACTACTACAACTCCTTACTGGCAGATCTCCCTGCATGCACTTTCAAACCTCTGCAAATGATCCAGAACGTGGCGGCGTGTCTGATCTTCAACCAACCCAAAACAGCACATGTCACTCTGCTGTTCATATCCCTCCACTGGCTCCTAGTTGCTGCCCGCATCAAATTCAAAACCTTAATGCTGGCATACAAAACAGCAACTTAAATTTCTTCCTGCCAAACACCCTCATTCAGGTCTGCACTCAGTCTCACTCACTACACTCTGCCAATGAAAGGCGCCTGGCACTTCTGCCAAAATGGGGCCCTAAGTCATTAGCCAGACTTCTCTTCTGTAGTTCCCCAGTGGTGGAATGAGTTACCAAACTCTATTCAATCTGCTGAGTCCCTCTCAATCTTTAAGCAGAAGATAAAGACCCAGCTCTTTCTCGAACACCTCCACACCTGATGGTATTAAAAAAACAAAATTGCTTCAATGCACCTTTGTCTTTGTGCACTGCGTGTTAACACCTATGTCCTATCGGACTGGAACCTTGTTTTTTGTTTGTTTGTTTTTTAAATTTACTGGCATTGTCACCTCCTGACTAGATCCTTGCTTGTGTTGTATTAACTCTCAGATGTACATCATTTTGGATAAAAGCGTCTGCTAAATGAAAGTGTAAATTGTAAATCATCAGGTGCAGAGCCCACTGAAGCCACAGCAACTGTAAAATACAACAGAAGAAAGCATGTCCTCACCACTGACATCCAGATACCTGACTACGATGTGGAGGCTGGATTAAGGCTGGGAGTCCTCACCAGCAACACAAAGGGCAAAGCAACTCACTCCATTTCCCTGGACCTCATTAACAAGAATATCCCTCAGCTCTCTCTGGTTGGCCGTGCCAAGTAAGAAATCAGTTATTTTATCATGAGATAGATGAAATGATATCACCCTCAGCTTTTCAAAATTTCTGACTCATTGGTCCCATTTTCTTAGTCTGAAGGCCATGAAGCAAGCTATGCTGGAAGTCCAGCTTCTTATCCCCTCCATCAAGGCTGATGCCACTGCCACAGCCAACCTGAAGCTTGGTGAGAAAAAGGAATTAGAGCTCAAGAGTGATATCAAGTTCCTGGAGACAACCTCTGAGCAGAAGATCACAGTGAAATATGGTAATGTGTCTTTAATTTATGAGACTTAATTAGATCCAATTAGACTTGATGACATTTGATCAGATTTTTAGGCGCGGGTGCTTAATTTTGTTCAGAGAAATTGAGCAATATACTTAAAATTGTTCTTCTGACAGCTCACTCCATTGCATTTCATAAAACTTTTCTTCATAATATAGATGATGACAAGATTGAGGCTGAAGTAAAATCTGACATGAACTCTAAGATCCTGGACATCCTTCCAAATGAAGACTTGATTAACAAGTATGTCAATCAAGTTCTTAACATGCGGGT
Source organism: Lampris incognitus (assembly GCF_029633865.1). NCBI lineage: Eukaryota > Metazoa > Chordata > Actinopteri > Lampriformes > Lampridae > Lampris > Lampris incognitus. Next base: position 16,247,614 of record NC_079225.1, on the reverse strand, counting down.
CGGGGAGACTGACATGAGGGTCCGTCACATCATTACCAAGTCTGTGGAGGTAAAAAACTTTTATAGATATTTTGGTCAATAGATTTTGAGTTTTAAATTTTCTGTGAAAGTAAAATAAGTGTGTGTGTGTGTGTGTGTGTGTGATTTTTTTTTGTCAGGCAACAAATAACTACATGGAAAAGTCCGCTTTCCACATCCCCTACATTCAGAACTTCAAAGTCCCTGAAAAGCTGACAATTGCTCGGCCAGAGAAACTGTTCATGAATGTGTAAGTCAAACAAATGCAAGGCTTGTCATGCTGAGATTGTTATCATTCAAAATAACTGACATTTATTGTTTTTCACAACAGCGAGTCAAAGGCAGTCTACCACTTCAACAACGAGCGCTTTACCATTGCTATTCCTCTTCCACTTGGAGGAAAGTCAACAGAAGATCTGAACTTCCCACCTGCCTTGAGCACCCCTCACCTCTCTCTGCCACAGTTTGGTCTTGAGATCGTCTCCATGAAGATTCCCATCCCTGAGCTTTTTGTCCCTGAGAGCCTTACGGTGTCAGTGCCTCTCTTTGGTAAAGCTGAGGTTTCAGCTGAAATCGAGAGCAACCTGTATGACTTGGAGGTCTCGATGACTGCTGGAAAAGATGTTGTAGAGACACCAAGCTACTCAGCCATGTTTGATGTGAAAGGAACGTCACCATTGGATATCTTCTCATTTAAGTTTGATGGTACTTGAGTATATAGTATCTTCAATTAATTCAAATTCTCTAACAAGGTTATTGTGTTTGTCTCACCACAGTTACAGAGACTATTGCACAGATTTATTTTTGACATATCTTGCATTACAACTGACACTTTTTTAAATTGTTGGGTTTTTTCTGTGTTTCAATAGGCTCTGGCATGCTGTCCAACTCTGAGTCCATCAAGGCCCAGTTGAAAAGCTCTTTAGCCCATAAGTTCCTTGAAGCCAGTATTACCGTTGTGGAGGATGGAATCATCACAGACAAAATCAGTGTGAAATCCAGCAGTAAGATGGAAGCCCAAAGTCCCTTCGGTCTCAATATTGCATTAGAGCATACTGGCATGGTTGATCTCAACACTGAACAAATCTCTGCTGATAGCAATCTAGAGGGAAGAGTCAAAGCTGGACCCATATATGGCAACACAGTTTCTACTCAGTCTTTCACCATTTTCCCATTCAAGCCGGAAGCAAAGATTGATTCTTCTCTAAAGATTGACTCCACAATTGTTCAGGTCCAAAACACCATTGTAGCAAACTTCTTTAATGGTGAACTCTCTGTTGTGTCCAATACAAATGCTTTTGAAGATGTCCTGACACACGTTGCTGAGCTTTCCTTCAGAGAACAAAAGCTTTCAATGAAATCTGACGCAAACACCTTTGCTATTGGCATGAAGATCCGCCATCAAGCAGAGGCCACTGCTGGCCAAGGCTCAGTCTTCGTCAAGGTGGAGACCAATGCTGACCACTCTGAAAACCACATCTACTCTCTGCTGACTACTTCTCTGGATGCCAATGGTCTGGCTGTAAACAGTGATGCTGCTGTGAAGCTCCTTCAGAATGAGGCTACTCACAAGGCTACTCTGACAATGAACAAAGATGGTTTGACCACAAGTGGAAAAAACACCCTGAAGAGCCCCTTGACCCTAGAGAACACCTACAGTGCTGGACTGGATGCCTCTAAGGCTACTCTGTCCATTAACAACAATGCTGCACTGCTTGACATCAAGATTGATAATGCTAACACTTTGACCATCACTCCCTCTAATTTTGACTTCAAATCGAAAGCTGAAAGTACTTTCACTGAGCATGCCTCCTACACTCATGACATCGCCATCCACCTGAAGCCCTACACTGCTTCTGCAAATATGAATAACAATCTGAAGCTTCTGTCCACCAGCTTCGTTAATGAAGCTCAGTTGATGGCAGAGCCCTACAGGATGGACCTAATTGGAAGCATGAAATCTATCTATGGTGAGGAGGAAGTCAAGCATACTTATCAGATCAATTATGCTGACTTGACAGCCAGTGCTAAGTGCAGCACCACTGGGAAACTCTTTGGAACTCACATGAGCCAAAACACAGGGCTTGAAATTATTGGCCTTGCTGTCAGCATTACCAATGATGCACGCTTCAACTCTCAACCAATGCGCTTTGACCACACCATCCGTGCCAGCATTGTTCCCTTTGACTTCTACTTTGATGCCATCTTCAATGCTGATGGTGACCTGACCCTGTACGGAAAACACAGTGGACAGCTCTATGGCAAGTTCCTCCTTAAGGCTCAGCCCCTGGCTTTTGCTACCTCACATGAGTACAGAGGCTCAGTGACCCAGCAGCTCAACAATGGATTCTCCCTGGAGACCACAATGGACAACAACATGGACACACTTCTGACTCCTCAGGAACAGAAGGCCACATTTTTTATCAAAACAAAGTTGAACAACCATGCCCTGAACCAGGAGGTTAATGCCTACAACAATGCAGAGAGGTTTGGTGTGGAAATGTCTAGCACATTTCACACTAGCCTTTTTAATACAGCCTCAAGTGAAAACCAGGAGTATGGTATAGCTGGCTTTCTAAAATATGATAAGAGCACAGAGAGCCACATGATTAACCTGCCTTTCATTGAGAATTTCCCAGCTTTCCTTGAAGACATCAAAACAGTTGTTGTGAGTGTGATGGAGGCATTGCATCACTACATCAATAATGAAGACATTAAGGCCAAATTAGAGGCTTTTCCCCAGCATATGAGTGATTTTTTTGTCGAACTGAACATTGAAGAAAAAGCACTCCAGTTTAAGCAGGATCTGATTGCTTTTACAGAAGAATATGCCTTTACTGCTGAAGACTTGGAGACTTCTCTCCTGAACCTGAAGGCTGGTGTTGAGAAACTCCTGACTGAAATCGTTTCCCATGTAGAAGCTGTATTTTCTACTGTCAAAGAATTGATTGTGAGTAGTACCCTGTCTGAAAATGTGGTCAAGAAAGTCAACCAGCAGTTGGACATCCTCCTCAAAGATTATGACATCAAGGCTAGTATTGCTGCTGTTATTGATCGCATGGAAAATACAATCAAACAAATAGACATGCAAAAACTTACTGCAACTAGTCTTGCCTTCCTGCGTGATTTTGATAATGATTTTGGAATCACATCAAAGTTGGAGATGATTTTGAGCAAGTTGAAGCAGTTCATTGAGAACTTTGACATTATCAAGCTTTCTGACGATCTAAAGAGCTTTATTTTATCTCTTAACCTTGAGGCCCATATTGAGGAGTTTATGGCAAAGATTCCAACAAACTACTTTGGCAAAACAGTTGAAACTCTCAGAGAGTTTATTCAGAATTTTGGCATCCCTGAAAAGATCAACACATTCCATGCTAATCTGAGAGAGATGATTTTAAAGTTCAAGATTGACAAGAAGGTTGAGGTCATCTTGGAAAAGGTTGTCGAGCTCATCAAGCAATTCAACATTGATGAGACTGTCCAATTTGTAGCTAATAAGCTGAAAGCCATTCACATCCCTACAAAACTCATGCAGACCATGGAAGAAGCTATCAACTATCTGAAGGCCACTGAAATAAAGGATTTAATAGCGCAACTTAATTTTTACCTTGACACCATTCTGCAAAAGCTGAAGTCTTTCAATTACAATGCTTTTGCGGATGAAGTAAATCTACTAATTCATGGTTATGTTAAAAATGTGAATGAGTTTATTAGGGCACTAGAAATCCCCCAAAAACTTGAAGCCACAAGAGAATTTGTCAACTTCATCTTGTCTTCTTTTATGGGCTTCACGGAGCAATTGAGAGAAATAAGAATCGCAGAAATTACTAAAATTGTAAAAGACATAATGAACCGTGCCCTCTTTAACGACTTGAGGAAATTTGTTGAAACTCTTAAACAGGGTATTATTGAAATTGATGTCAAAGCTGAGGTTACCTCTTGCTTACAGCTGGCGAGCAAGTTATATACAAATTCCATGACCATCATTGAAGAAATTTCCATCAATATGTTTGAGGTCATTCAAAAGGTGACTGAGCAAAAAATCTTCAGTGAGGTTAAGCAAATCTTTGAGGGGTTCATCACTGGACTGAGATCAGCTGAATTGGACATACCATCTTGGACATTACCCCTGACTGACCTTGTTTTGCCCTCCATGAAGCTCAGAATGGGTCAACTTCATAAAATGGAAATCCCTACACAGCTGGACATCCCTGAGTTTACCATCTTGGGCTTCCATACTGTGACGGCAACCACCATCTCCTTTGATGATATTAGGCAAAGAATCATTGAGCTTATTGATTTCATCGTTAACTTTGAGATTGAGATACTTGACATGGATGCTTTCTTTGGAGATATGACCATGAATTACCTCCCTGCCCTGCCTGAGATTTTCCTCCCGGAGATTAACTTTGTAGAACTCTCTTTCCCATATCTCCCTAATGTCCCTGCAGAGAAACTTATTGAGACTCTACAGATTTCAGAGATCAAGCTGCCAATAATCCCTTCTGAAATCACGATTCCAGGATTTGGCAAATTGTATGGTGAAGTTAGAGCCAACTCTCCCATCTACACTATTAGGACTGCTGCTCAGCTGCAGAGCTCTCTTGATGGTGAGAATAATCGTGAGCTGACAGCTTTTTTGACTTCCCATGCAACATCTCCCAGCTATGAGATGCTTATCTTTAACTTGGATAGCACTGCTCGCATTGCTGTCCCCAACATGCATCATGTAATAGCTGCTGAGACCATTAAGTTCACTCATTCTGCTCTTGTAATGGAACACCAAGCATCTGTGACCTTCTATGACCTCTCTGCCCAGGCCCGAGCCAAGACAACAGTAAAGGCAACCTCTGCAATTTACAGTGCTGAGTTTGTTAATGAAGCCGTCTTTGCAACAAAGGGTGGTCTGTCTGGTACTATTGATACCACCTACAATCATATGCTCAACCTCCCCATGATTTATCTTAACAGTGAGGCAGCTCTGACTCAAAAAGCTGTTGTCCGCCAAGATGGTACCACCATTACCCTGACCATTGGAAATGAGGGCACTGCTAAATTCAACTCTCATGACAGCACCCACAGGAGTGACCTGCACTTCACCATCAATCCAAGTATGACAAAGTTGACCTTCACAAGTGATACAGACACTGTCCCTCTAAAGACAAAACAAACTCTGAGTATTGACTCAGTCATTTTCAGCTATATTAAATTTGAAGCCCGCTCTGAGGCAGAAGGCCCAGCAATTAAGAACAGCCTGCTGGTGATAAACGGAAATGCCAACCTTCATGATATGAGATTTGAGCTGACGGCAAACCATGACACAGAGCTGGTCGGTGCCATTAGTGGAGTCCTGTCTAATGCAATCAATGTTGTTGCACAGCCCATTGAGGTTGCATTTGACTTCCAGAACAAGGGCAACACCAAAGTCAGCCTCTATAATGCTTTTACTGCCAAGATTGATCTTCAGAATGACTATTCAGGAATCTTCAAGCCTGCCACACAAAAGATTAACACTATAGTTCTGGCCCGCCTCAATCAATATAAATTGTTCTGTAACTTCACTGTTGACAACAATGACATGGAGGCTGGCATCCTGGCTGCTGTAGATGTTGAGACTAATCTTGATTTCCTGACAAGGCCTATCAACCTCCCTGAAATTAATCTTCCTTTTGCTGGCATCCAAACCCCAGCCATCAATGGTCTGAACTTATATGAGCACACTGGATTAAAGCACATCTTGACTACAACTGAGCAGACTTTTGATGTTGATGCCAAGATTGTGTACCAGAAGAGCAAGAACTCCCCCCTTGTCGATGTGATGAATCTGTTTCAGATTCCTTCTCTGGGTAACCTGATCACAGAGCTGTCTTTCAAGTCTGCCATCATCAATGTGAATGTCAATGCTGGACTGTATGCCGAGGATGATCTCGTGTTCCGTCTGGGAGCAAACACAGCCTCTGTGTTCGAGGCCCTGAAGGCAAAACTTGATGGCACCACCAGTCTGACCACCAAGAGAGGAATCAAGTTGGCCAATTCCCTGTCCCTGGAGAATCGTCACATTGAGGGAACTCATGACAGTGCCGTCAGTGTAAACACTGAAACTTTTGAAACAGCTGTTTCTGTAGCTACAGCTGCCAAGATTACTCTACCTATCCTCAACATGGAAGTAAACCAGAACCTCATCGCAGACACAAAATCCAAAGCAAACACTGTCTCCACTTTCAAGCTGAGGGGTGATTTCAATGTGCCCATGATCAAGGCTGTTGGAAAAGTAGGGGCTGATCACAGCCTGAAACTCGAGGGAACTTTAGAATACATATCCATAGAATCAATCACTAAAGCAAACACTGATAGTAGAGTCCTTGAGAACCTTCTGATTTTGGGAGTCCTGGACAATGAAGTTAATCTGTACTTGAATAGTGATGGCCTGCGTTCGACATCCAAGGTCATTTCTGATGTCAAACTCCACCATGGTTTCTCCAAAGTCATTAGCATGGATATAAATGAGAACCTGGCTGTTGAGGCTTCCATGAGCCGCGTGTATGGACTGCTGAGGTTTACAGGCAACAATGAAGCTAACATTTTCACCTTCAACACCAAGGGAAAGCATGTTGCACAGGCTACTGTTGATATTGCACCAACCTCCTCGCTGACTGCTGATGTTCAGATTGATGTGTCTCAGCCAAGCAACCTGGGAGACCTCACTATCTTTAAGAAAACAATGGTTGAGCTGACGTATCCCAAGCAGATGATCTCTTTTGATGGGAAGATTGTCACCCCAGCATACGCCACAAATGTGAAAGCTGAAGTGGAGGGTGACGCACCTGTCTTCAAAGGCACCTTCAAGTCCTCTGCAACCTCAGTTGTTCCTTTCTTGGATTATGACCTGGAATGTGAGTTTTTACATTTCTGATAAATAACAGAGAAACATTTGCATTTTAATGAACTACATCTTTGTACATTTCTATTCTGACATATTTGCCTAAAACATTTGGGTTCCACAGCTGCCATCACTACAAGCTTTGAAAATACTGGCCTGAGCCTAACTGGTAAAGCTTTGTTCAACCATGCTGACCTGACTATGGAGATTCAGCATGTTCTCTCTCATTATATGAGGTAACACTTTTGCGCTTATCATTTTTCCTTATAAATTTGTGGTTTTAATGTCATATAATGACATGTTTTTTTTCTTTCTCTGTCCCAGAAAAAGACACCAAGGTGATCCAAGGTAAATTTTTTCCATATACACATATACATATACATACATGCACATGCACACACACGCACACACACGCGCACGCACACACACACACACACACACACACACACACACACACACACACACACACACACACACACACACACACACACACACACACACACACACATATTCAGAATAGTAACTAATACAAAGCTGATAATTCATGTTTGTCTATTTAGTGGCTCACGCCACACCTTCAATGTGGACATCACAAGCCCCATCTTCACGGATGTGAATTTCCGCTACTCTGCCCGGAAAGATGGAATCAGCACATCTGTATCCATCCCATCTAGTGGCTTCCTTGGTCTTCAGTTCCATGGCAGACTCCCCTCTCAGATGAGTGGCAGGCTCTATGGTCGCTATGCTGTGAGTGTCTCTCATTGTTGTTTTATTCATACAAACAAGTTAGAAAACATTGCAATGATCCAATGGTTTACCTGCATACTATTAGTGAAAATCAGCAAGTTTTCGTTCAATTTGTGCATCTTTTTTTATTCAACAGTCTGCTCCTGAGAATGATGTTGACTTTTTCACAATCCGAGCTTCTGCCAGAGATGCTGATAAGATGAATTTAAAGGTGACCTTCAACTCCGAAGCCCCTGAAATTATGATGTATGGGTTAAAGGAAAGACTCCCTGCCATCACTGCTTCTCTGACCACCTTTGGTGAAAAGTACCAGCTTTTTGGATATGCAGCTATGCTTAAGAGCGCCATCATGAACCACATTGAAGAAGTCTACAACACCGTCAGCAACCATGCCCCACATCTGAGCCAGCTGTCCATCCTCTTCAGAAACACTGTTGTCCAGTATCAGAAGACTGTCCAGGTCTTCTTGGATGCTGCTGTCAAGGTCCTGAGGGAGTCAAGGTTCAAACTACCAGGCTCTTCAAAGATGACCACTCTCCCTGAGGTCCTCAACAAGCTGACCAGCACTATTGTTGTTATGGTAGATTATGCCATCCAGCTGACAGGTGAAAATTTAGAGTATGGTCTCAATGCTGTGAGTCATACGGTTAGTAACGTTCAGGTCACTATGCCCACTGGTGATGTCATGACTGGAGCCCAGATAATTGATCAGCTTAGGAACACAGTGAAGACAACCCTTAGCAACATTTTGAGATTTGTAAAGCACCTGGAGCGTCTAGACATCATCCTAGAAAAGGTTGGTGAAACCATGCAGGCCCTTGTTAACAAAACTCAAGAGTTTGTTGACAACACCCTGAAGTCTGACCTTCTTGAGGTCATGGCGTTCTACATCAACGCTTTCTATAGCAACCTCATAAGCCTGATCAGAGATGCAATGGAGCATGCCAAAAATGCCGTGGGCATTGAACATTCGAGTGATATCACTGATTACGTAATGGATGTTGTCAGATCCACGGTTAACTATTTCACCAACACCATCTATAGTTTTATGAAGCAGGCTCCTGCTGAGCTTAGGGCTTATGTGAAAGTTGAGGGACGTAGGATTGAGATCAACCTTCCATTCTACCTCTACCACTGACAAAGTCTCACGCATAAAAAAAATTAACGCTGTGAAACACTAACATCTCAGAATAAAGTGAGACAGTCATTTGAGCAATAACTAATATTGTTGAGTAACTAACAACCTGTACATAGAATTAATAAAGGCACTGAAATAGTCCTACGTCCATGTCATGTAAATGTGAAATAAAGCCAGCTGCATTGCATTGCATTGTGTATGAATCCTTTTTTCACCCAAAGGGCTTCAATAACTTTCAATTTCTCCTTAGCTTATATATGGGCAGACATTTTTTCTTTTTAGGGTAAGCCTCCCCACATACCCAGCAATATCACAGCAATTAATGAATACTTGATAAAACGTAGTAAAATAAAATGTTATGTAAGATTTCAAGCTATGCAATCTTTCTTATTAGAGCACAAAACCAATAATGTTTTGCATGATAGAGACATGTCCGACTCAGCTATAGCTGAACTTCTATAAAATGAGCGGAAGCATTTCCTACTACAATTTGTTATGGTGAAAAATGATCAAGTACTGTCTCTCACTTCTTCCAATTAGTCTGATACCCTACTTGTTTCCAACAAGGGGTTTGTTGACTATTCTTCTTTAGTATAACAGTGTAGATTGGTCAACACTGGCTGCTGAATTTGTCATTCAATTGCATTTCCAGGCAAGATACCTGACATTACATTATGCTTTCACATCAACAGCTCTGCCAGAGAGGGCCATCCTATTCCCAGTTAACCCCAAGTCTAAGCTTAACCATGTAAACTGTAACAATGAACAGTGCACAGACTGCCTGATCCTAGTTTGACTGTCGTACCAACTCCCATAGTAAAAACATCCCCAGCGTGTCCAGGTGGCATAGCGGTCTATTCCGTTGCCTACCAGCACAGGGATCACCGGTTCGAATCCTGGTGTTACCTCCGGCTTGGTCGGGCGTCCCTACAGACACAATTGGCCGTGTCTGCGGGTGGGAAGCCGGATGTGGGGTATGTGTCCTGGTCACTGCACTAGCAGATATAACAAGGTTGAATGTGTCAGCGTCAGACTATCGTTGGGTTAATTCTTACATGATTTTTCATTGGCAAATGTAACCGGTTATTTTCTTGCCCGGTGTGGGATTCGATACGGGGTGTACTGCACCACAAGGCGACATCACTAACCGCTCGGCTAAAGGGTCAGACCCGCTAGCTTGGGGCTAACGTGTGTTATTAGTAGTTTACAGTCGTCAGCCTCCCCGGAAGCGCGCCCTCGCGCTTTGTCATTCCCGCGCTCCGAAGTGACTCTGAGGATCTGCACACTTCCGGATCCCACAGCTGCCACCAATGTAACCGGTTATTTTCTTGCCCGGTGCGGGATTCGATACGGGGTGTACTGCACCACAAGGCGACGTCACTAACCGCTCGGCTGAAGGGTCAGACCCGCTAGCTAGGGGCTAACGTGTCTTATTAGTAGTTTACACAAATAACAACTCAAGCAGGCTTGCTTGCCTCAGTAGCCCAGACACATTGCCCCATATAGCTTTGAACAACATCAAGTATCCAGCATACTCTAGTCATGGTGTATAGATATTACTGCAAACGGAGAGAAAAGAACCCACGCGGAGTACTGTGAAAATTAATTTCTTACAGCATTGTGAAAATCTAAACATAACTCAAAAAGACCATTACAACAAGGACTCAGAGTCGCAGATGCAAAGCACAAATACTGTGTGATTTTGCTGTGATGAGAATGAAACGAGATCATTGCCTCAATGCCTTGATGCATGCACAATAATCCAGGTAAGAAAATCAAGAAGGTCGAATCAGTTCATCCGGATACAACGTTGTAAAACGTCGTAAAAGCTTTGTAACCAGATGAACTGATTCGACCTTCTTTGATCATTGCCTGAAGTTTGTAAGTGGAGGCAAGTCTGGTATTAATTGTGCATTTTCAACTGTGCAGCCAACGTTACATATTATCTACACAACGTCCTGATTAGATGCTTGACACTGGCATTGTAAAATAGATGCTTTTGCACCGGTTCAAAACAGATAAGGTTAGTTCATCTGACTCATGTCTCTCGCTAACCAACAACCAGAAGAGCAAGCTGACACAGAGTGATTTGTCTGAACACGTTAAAGGTGACAGAGCACGTCTTAGTTGTATCTCTGTTGATGGAGTTTCTGCGAAATCCTCCCACAGCTGAAACTGTATGGGCAACACCAAGTGATAGAATACAAGGGAGAGGCTAAGAGAGAACATTGGCGGGGCTGCAGAAATAATATTGTAGCGAATTCGGGGGACAACGCAACCACAGGAACTGTGGCCGGGAAGCGAACCTGTATCGCCCGCACCGCAGGAGGCATCGCTAACCGCTCGACTAAAGGGTCAGAACCGCAAGTAGCGTGTCTTCTTATCCATGCACGTTACACTACCCCCCTCCTTCGGGAAGCGCGTCCCCGCGCTTAAGCAAAATCAGCTCCTTCACGCCTCAGGGCGCATGCGCTTCCGATGGCCTTACGGTCGCTCCATCCCACTTCTGACACCAATGTAGCGAATTCGGGGGACAACGCAACCACAGCAATTGCCGCGGGCGGGACGCGAACCCGTATCGCCCGCACCGCAGGAGGCATCGCTAACCGCTAGACTAAAGGGTCAGACCCGCCAGCCAGCGGCCAGCGTGTCTTCTTATCCATGCGCGTTACAATATATTTTGCCAATTTTTGGCAATTTAGCGTGTTTTGCTCCCGCCCATGCTACAGTGCAGACATTTTTGCTCCCCGCTTTGCTCTTTGACTTTCCCAAGTTTTCCTTCTTTTTTTGGTTGCTTTTTGCTACTTCTCCACGAGCAGTACTTAACAACTAGATTATTATTCTTTTTATTGCATTGTTGCACAGGTTTATAAGTCAAACAGAACAAAATGTAAACGTGCCTGTGAGTTTCACCCCATGAAAACCAAACCCACCCTCAACCCACCCAACTGCAAACTAAACTGGAGAAGCAAAACAAGCTGATGAAAAAAAAAGTGTGTGTGTGTGTGTGTAGTGAATCGGGAAATATATATATTATATATATATATATATACACACACACACACGCACACACATATACATACATACATACAATACATATACATATATACACACATAAAAGATAATAATCCTAATATATGTATGTATGTATGTATGTATGTATGTATGTATGTATGTATGTATGTATGTGTGTATGTGTGTGTGTGTGTGTATATATATACATACACACATATAAATATATACATACACTCACACACCCACATACATATACATACATATAAATATAAATACATATAAAACAAATAAATAAATGAAAAAGAAAATAGAATTTTTAACAAAATTAAGAAAGAAGGGGATGGGTGAAGGGGACAGGAAAAGAGGGAGGGAGCTCAGCTATTCTCAGGGTCAGGTAGAACTGTCAAATTATTTATATTGTCCAAGAAGGGTCTCCATGTTTTATTAAAGGATCTCAGGGAGCCTTTAAGGGAGAATCTGGTTTTTTCAAGCTTGATCCATTGTAGAACCTCCTTGATGCATCTGTCATGAGTGGGAGGTGAAACGTGTTGCCACCGTAAAAGAACGAGACAACAGGCCAATAAAGCTGTGAAAGCCAGGACTTTTTGCAATTGTACTTCGGAGGGAATGCCAAATATGGCTGTACATGGGTTAGATCAATGATCATGTTATAAGCACCCCCCAGGGTTTCAAATATTTTGTCCAGTCGTCTAGTTGCTTGGGACAGGACCAAAACATATGTATAAGATTAGCGGGTGAGTGTTTACAGCTATTACAAGCGTCACTGATGTTGGGGTACATCTTTGCTAATCTAGCATTGGTATAATGGATTCTATGCAGAATCTTTAATTGTAGCAGGCCAATGCCTGGCACAAACTGAGGACGAGGGGACCAGCTTAAGAATGCGACTCAACCTATCTTCTGGTAGCTCAATACCTAGGTCTAGCTCCCAGGAGTTTTTTTTTTTTGTTTGGGCAAGAAGGCCTGAGTTTAGTGAGTCAATTGGGCCGTAAATAGTAGAGATGAGGTGTTTCTGCTGTGGATCCAGAGTTAAAAAGGTATCCATTGGTGACTCAAGGGGGCAATTGAGGAAGTGAGGGAAGTGTATTTGTACAAAATGCCTGATTTGAAAAAAAAATGAAACATGTGGGAATTGGGTAGGCCCAACCGAGTGGAGAGTTTGGCAAAAGACATGAATATACCATTACTGTAAAGATAATCAATGGTCTTAATGCCACTGTTAAACCAAATGTGGAATGCATAGTCTTTTGAAGGTCCAAATGCACAATTATTAAGAACTTGAGCATGAATAGAGGGCCTATGCAAACCAAAATGTTTTCTGAACTGGGCCCAGATTTTTACTGACGGTGTAACTACTGAATTTGCACTGAAGGTAATGGGTGGTGGTAATTGGGAGCAAATAATAGAGAGCAATGAAAAGGGGCAGATAACTGTTCCATACAGGCCCAAATAGGAGATTCATCATCTGGATTATGCAGCCAATATAGAATCTTCTGAAAATTACAAGTCCAGTAGTATTTTGTGAAGTTGGAGAGTGCAAGACCCCCCCCCCATATTTTTGGGGCACTGTAATACAGCTAGATTATTTGTAAAAGTGACCATAGTTTTCACTGAGTTTTCAGATTTCGTCTCTTTGAAGAGAAGAGACTGTCTGTCCACAGCACTGAGGCTGAAACACACCGAGGCCCGCTGCCCTTAGGAACCAGACTGGCTTTTCATTGTGAAGATTGTTTTACAGCTCAAGGCTTTGTTTTGCTTTGGGGAAAATGCCTCTGCTCTCTTCTCCCTCCACTGATTCCACCAGCTGTGCCATGCTCAGCCAGAAAATCACTGAGCTTGAAAAAGAATCTCTACGCTCTACCAAATACAAGAGGATGAAAACTTATTGTCACTGGTTGCTGCCACTGCTACTGATGCTGATGTCCTGGAACCGGCTGACGATCAGAACCAGGGACATGAAGCGCATTGTGAAACTCTGAGCTCTGGACAGACGTTACCCGGGGTAAAAGAAGAGTCAGACACAACAAGCACAGTTCCATTAATGTCTCACCAGAGGTTCGGCCGGGGAACAGGTTTGTTATTTTGGACGAGCTGCCTGTCAGTGAGTACAATACATAGCTAGCATTAGCACCGCTAGCTCAGAAGCTAACGCTGAGGCCTGTGCAGCCACGGTCCATGATACAGCTAAGACCTTGGAGCTTCTCTTGGCAGCAGCCGGAGGTAAACAAAAGATCAATAGCTGCTAAAGCTAATGTCACATCATCAAAAAAGACAGTATCCCAGCAGAACATGCATTCTTTCATTTCATGAATGAATTTCATTTCATGAAGAAAGTAGACAGGGGTACATGGAGATGCAGCCTAAAGTGAAGAGAGAGGTCGCAAAAGCAAATGAAAAGGCATATGGTGAATTGTATGAGAGGTTAGACACTAAGGAAGGAGAAAAGGACTTGTACCGATTGGTTAGACAGAGGAACCGAGCTGGGAAGGATGTGCAGCAGGTTAAGGCAATCAAGGATAGAGATGGAAATGTGCTGACAAGTGAGGAGAGTGTGTTGAGAAGTTGGAAGGAATACTTTGAGGGGCTGATGAATGAATAAAATGAGAGAGAGAGAGAGAGAGAGAGAGAGAGAGAGAGAGAGAGAGAGAGAGAGAGAGAGAGAGAGAGAGAGAGAGAGAGAGAGAGAGAGAGAGAGAGAGAGAGAGAGAGAGAGAGAGAAGGTTGGATGATGTGGTGATAGTGAATTGGGAAGTGTGGTGGATTAGCAAAGAGGAAGTGAGGGCAGCTATGAAGAGGATGTAGAGTGGAAAGGCGGTTGGTCCTGATGACATACCTGTGGAGGCATGGAGATGTTTAGGAGAGATGGCAGTGGAGTTTTTAACTAGATTGTTTAACACAATCTTGGAAAGTGAGAAGATGCCTGAGGAGTGGACAAGGAGTGCAGGACTGTAGCAACTACAGAAGTATAATGTTGATCAGCCACAGCATGAAGATATGGGAAAAAGTAATTGAAGCTAGGAGAAGAGATGATGATTAGCGAGCAGCAGTATGGTTTCATGCCATGAAAGAGCACTAGAGATGCGATGTTTCCTTTGAGAATATTGATTGAGAAGTATAGAGAAGATCAGAAGGTGTTACATGGTGTCTTTGTGGATTTAGAGAAAGCATATGACAGGGTGCTGAGAGAGGAGGTGTGGTATTGTATGATGAAGCCGGAAGTTGCAGAGACGAATGTAGGGGTGGTGCAGGATATGTATGAGGCAAGTGTGACAGTGGTGAGGTGTGCAGTTGGAAAGACAGATGGGTTCAAGGTGCAGGTGGGATTACATGAAGGATCGGCTCTGAGCCCTTTCTGGTTTGCATTTGGTGATGGACAAGTTGACGGACGAGATCAGGCAGGAGTCTCCGTGGACTATGATGTTTGCAGATGATATTGTGATCTGTAGCGAGAGTAGGGTGCAGGTTGAGGAGAGCCTGGAGAGGTGGAGGTATGCACTGAAGAGAAGAGGAATGAAAGTCAGTAGGAGCACGACAGAATACATATATGTGAATGAGAGGGAGGACAGTGGAATGGTGAGGATGCAAGGAGTAGTGGTGACGAATGCATATGAGTTTAAATACTTGGGATCAACTCTACAAAGTCAGGTATTTAATGCCAGCAAGCGGCTGAAACGTTCAAATCCTTTCCCTAAAGTGGGAATTGGACTTGACACAAATATCTGAGCTGGGACTTGTTGTAGAATGTCAATTAGGTGTATGAAGTCCCTTTTTAACAGTTCTGAGCCATGTGCCATTCCATGTGTCATTTGTTCCAACATGCACAATAAGTGTGTCCATGCCCGGATGGTTGGATAACACTTGTGGCAGTGTTTGGACCATATCACTAACCATAGCATTGGGTAGACAGACAGTTTTCGAAATGATGCTTTTTACATCTTTTATGGTCACCTACCAGCAGAGTCTTTGGTTTGATGTGTTGTCTAGCTTGGTTAACTTCCTTTTCAGTAACTGCTCAAAAACTGAACTTCATTGGCATCTTCAACCTTTTCTGGGAGCAACGAAACTGTTTCAGAATGGATGGGGTTCATTTAAACAGAGTGGGGGTCAACATGCTTACTGCCAACTTAACCTATGGCCTCCAGCACCCCACTGTTGGTATTTGGAAAAGGTCAGGAAAATCTGGGAAAAATAGAGCAATCTTTCCTACCGAGGAAAACAAGGACAGCACCATGGATCATTCTAAGCCCCCCCACCTCAGAAATAGCTCACACAAACTAAGGAAGCAGATAAAGGGAATTGATGAGATGTTACTATGTGGCATCAAAAGTTCCTGCTTAGCCAAACAAACCAAAGGCCATCTCCTTGCAGTCAGCACTGACTGGATCCTTACCCCCCACCCCTTCCTGCTTAGCCAAACAAACCAAAGGCAATCTCCTTGCAGTCAGCATTGACTGGGTCCTTACCCCCCACCCCCCAACCCCTTCAACTTATCTCCCACCATACCCAGTGGGTATGGATTGGGTCCATGGGTATGGACCCACTGCTGCTGATATAGCCCACCCTAGACAGCAAGGAGCAACTCCAAGGTCTGCAATTCCTGTTTTGACCAGCTTCAGGGAGAACAAAGTGTACTCAAAGCACACAGCTGCTTTATCTAATCTGACTCCAGTTGTATGCCAGCAGCCATAGGCTGTCATGAAAAAATGGGCAGATAATACTCATAACACACTAAATTTAGCGTTACTAAACATCAGGTCTTTGGCATGAGAAACACTTTTAATCAATCATTTTATCATCAAGCACAATCTCACGTTATGTTTTTTTTAACTGAAACTTGGTTAGACGGACGCAACTGTTCTTATTGAGTCAACCCCTACCAACTTCAATGTTGTGAGCAAAACCAGGAAGCATAAGAGAGGAGGTGGAGTTGCCGTTTTGATTAATGAGTCGCTCCAATGCAAGAAGATATCTTATGGAAATGTTGCTCCTTTTGAATATGTGGCTCATCAGTTGAAGTCCTCTTCTCAAGTTTTATCTCTAAATACTATCTATAGGCCACCTAAATACAATGCAAACTTTTCTGATGGCTTAACTGAGCTGCTGTCTATAATCTGGTTTGAATTTGACAGTGTCATTATTGCTGGTGATTTAAACATCCATGCTGATAACCCCCAGAGTTGGTTATGTGTTGTGTTCTTGATAACTATGGACTGACTCAGCATGTGACGGAGCCCACACACAACAAGAGGCACAATCCGAATTTAGTTATCTCCAAGGGCCTGAACATTTCTAAGGTTGTGGTGACTGATGTTTCTCTCTTTGATCATTCCTGTGTTTTCTTTGAGAGTACTATCAAACAGAGATGATCACAACACAGCGTATCACTGAACGCACCAGTGAAATATTTATTCAGGCTTTCTCTTCCACACCTGCCCTCTCTCGGGTATCAGTCAATGAGCTTATAGAAAATTGTAATTTTAAAATTACAGATGTTATTGATGCCATTGCAGCCACTAAGCTGAAGGTGGTCCCTGGTAAGAAAAGATGTGGAGATGTGCCACGCTGGTCAGAATAGAAAAAAAAGTGTTGTAAAGCTGAACGCAGCTGGCGAAAAACAAATCTTACTGTTCATTATGACATCTATAAAGAAAGACTGTGCATTTATAATTTGGAAATGAGAAATGCAAGGTGGTCCTACTTCTCTGACATCATTGCCAAAAACAATAATAATGTAGTATCCTGTTTGCTACTATCAACAAGCTAACAAACCCTCCTGTGGCAGTAGCCTCTGATTTTCTATCTACCAGGGCCTGCAATGAATTTTTCTCCTTCTTTAATGACAAAATTCATAAAAGTAGAATGGTAGTCAGTGCCTCTGTACTAGGTACAGGGTATGTGTTTTCCCTGTGTCCAACTAAAATCAATTCAAATAGCATAACACAATTTGATCCCATCAACCATAAAAACTTGGAGGACATCTTCTGAAGTCCTCCTCGTGCTGCCTTGGTATTCTGCCAACAGGCTTTTTCAAATGTGTTTCTAATTGCATGGCCGCAGATCTTCTACAAATTGTCAACACGTCTCTTCTCTCAGGACTCTTTCCAGATGCCCTGAAAACTGCAGTCATCAAACCACTGTTAAAAAAGAATAATCAAGACATCTCACTAGTGAACAATTATAGGCTCATATCAAACATCACATTTCCCGGTAATATCATTGAAAAAGCTGTTTTCCAGCAGCTGAACAACCTTTTCGCGCTAAACAACAGTGTTGGTGTCTTCCGGTCAGGATTTTGACCACACCACAGCCCTGAGACTGCTCTTGTTAAGGTCTTTAATGACATCGGCTTAAACACAGACAGTGGCAGAATCTCAGTCCTAGTATTATTGGATCTCAGTGCTGCATTTGACACAGTTGACTACAACGTACTAGACCAATTGGAAAACTGGGCGGGACTTTCTGACACAGAAAGCGAATCCTACTTAACGGACAGGGACTACTTCATGCCTATAGGTAATTACAAATCTGAGAGTACAAATATGAACTGTGGAGTTCCCCAAGGCTCCATTCTGGGGCTGCTTCTGTTTAACATCTATATGCTCCCACTAGTCAGATTATGGAAAACAACAACATATGCTAGTGTAATTATGCAGATGACACACAGGTTTATATAATCATATCGCCAGGGGACTATAATCCCATACAAGCACTGAGCAAATGCATTGAGCAAATCAACGATTGGATGTCTCACAATTTTCTTCAATTAAACAAAGATAAAACTTTACCTGTGCCACCATCCATAGGGTTAGTAATTGTGTCAGGAAGGGCATCCGGCATAAAATTTTGCCAAATGATTATTCGGATCGACAAGACCATACTGGATCAGTCGAGGCTCCATACAGGAATGGCTGAGGCTTTGGTTAACAATGGCTGCCATTGGTACTGTGCCCTGACAGGGTACCGATGAAAACTGTACAATCCACTGTGGCGAACCCTGGAAAACATGGAACAAGCTGAAAGAAGGAGAAACAAAGATAAAACTGGAGTAATTGTCTTTGGAGCCAAGGAAGAATGATTAAAATTCAGCGCTCAGCTATAATCAGTAATGTTAAAAACCACAAACCAAGCCAGAAATCTTGGTGTAGTCATGGACTCAGAACTGAATTTATACAGCCACATTAAAACAATTACAAAGTCAGCCTACTATCACCTGAAGAATATATCAAGAATTAAAGGATTTATGTCTCAGCAAGATTTGGAAAAACATGTCCATGTATTTATCTTCAGTTGACACGACCACTGTAATAGTGTCTTTGCAGGTCTCTCTAAAAAATCAATCAAACAGCTGCAGCTGATTCAGAACACTTCTGCTCGAGGGCTTACTAAGGCCAAAAAAGTAAATCACATCACTCCAGTTCAGAGGTCTTTACACTGGCTTCCTGTCTGACAAAGAAATTATGTTAAAACTATACTCTTGGTTTATAAAGCACTGAATGATTTAAGGCCAAAATGCATTTCTGATCTTCTGCTATACTATGAACCATCCAGACCTCTCAGATCATCTGGGACAGGTCTGCTCTCTGTTCCTAAAGTCAAAGCTAAACATGGAGAGGCAGCTTTCAGTTTTCATGCACCACATCCATCCATCCATCCATTATCCAAGCCACTTATCCCAACCGGGGTTGTGGGATGCTGGAGCCTATCCTAGCAGTCATTGGGCGGCAGGCGGGGAGACACCCTGTACAGGCCGCCAGTCCATCACAGGGCCCACACACACACACACACACACACACACACACACACACACACACACACACACACACACACACACACACACACACACACACACACACACACACACACACACACACACACACACACATTCACACCTATGGACAATCTAGTATGGCCAGTTCACCTAACCGACATGTCTTTGGACTGTGGGAGGAAACCGGAGCACCTGGAGGAAACCCACGCAGACACGGGGAGAACATGCAAACTCCAACACAGAGGAGAACCTGGGATGACCCCCAAGGTTGGACTACCCTGGGGCTGGACCCCAGGACCTTCTTGCTGTGAGGCGACCACACTAACCACTGCGCCACCGTGCCGCCCCATGCACCGTACATCTGGAACAAACTCCCAGAAAACTAGAGGTCTGCTGCAACTCTCAGTTCTTTTAAATCAAGGCTGAAGACTTTCCTGTTTGCCGCTGCCTGTGATTAAATAAAATTTGAAGCTTTTGATTATCATCTTACACTGCACTGTAACTTTAACACTCATTTTGTTTAAATGTCTTTTTATTGCCTTATGTTGCTTTTCTTAATGCCTTTTGTGTTTTATGTAAAGCACTTTGAATTGCCTTGATGCTGAAATGTGCTATACAAATAAATTTGCCTTGCCTTGCCTTGTTGATTTGATTCTGCAGGATATTTGTTCATTGCCATTTTATTTTGAATTGTATTATTTACATATCTTGCAAAAAATATTCATTTTAAGATCATTTTTCTATTTATTTGCAGTATCATACTGTACTACTACTACTACTACTACTACTGCTACTACTACTACTACTACTACTACTACTTTTGGCTGTTCCCATTAGGAGGTCGCCACAGCAGATCATCCGTTTCCATTTCTTCCTGTCCTCTGCATCTTCCTCTGTCACACCAGCCACCTGCATGTCCTCCCTCACCAGATCCATAAACCTCTTCGGCCTTCCTCTTTTCCTCTTCCCTGGCAGCTCCATATTCATCATCCTTCTCCCAATATACCCAGCATCTCTCCTCCACACATGTCCAAACCATCTCAATCTTGCCTCTCTTGCTTTGTCTCCAAACCATCCAACTTGAGCTGTCCCTTTAATATACTCGTTCCTAATCCTGTCCTTCTTCATCACTCCCAATGAAAATCTCAGCATCTTCAACTCTGCCACCTCCAGCTCCACCTCCTGTCTTTTCGTCAGTGCCACTGTCTCCAGACCATATACTAACATAGCTGGTCTCACAAGCACATTGTAAACCTTCCCTTTAACTCTTGCTGGTACCCTTCTGTCACAAATCACTCCTGATACTCTTCTCCACCCACTCCACCCTGCCTGCACTCTCTTCTTCACCTCGCTACTGCACTCCCCGTTACTTTGGACAGTTGACCCCAAGTATTTAAACTCATGTTTATTATTTTAGATAATACAATAGATAACATGATTTTAGATACTCAAGTATTTTAGATACTCGAGTATCTAAAATCATACTGTGCAAACTTGCTAGGTGGAACTATATCTCTCATATGAACTGGGAGTGCTTAGAAGCTGGTGGAATGAAAATCTTGGTTTCCCCACTTTTCCTACTGCCCCCATTACCGTGCATGTATAATGAGCCCACAAATGTATGTATGTATGTATGTATGTATGTATGTATGTATGTATGTATGTATGTATGTATGTATGTATGTATGTATGTATGTATGTATGCATTCATATTATGTATCGTCACCTTCTTAAAATAATGGCCTAAGTCATATTTTCAACTTTTTCAAAACACAGAATAAACTGACAAATTTTGTTTCAGTTTCAGTTTATTCTGTTTTTTGAAAAACTTGAAAATATGACTTAGGCCATTATTTTAAGAAGGTGACAGTATGCAAGATTTTCACTAAAAGATGTATATGATAGAAATAACTACATTACTACTATCCATTCATCTATCAACTATTTTTGTCCTCACAAGGTAAAGTACTACATGATTGATATAAGGTAAAAATGAAAATGCCCTCAGATTGTCACAGAGTTCTTTTCTATATCCCTCAGGTCTCTGACAGTTACCTATCTATTGATCTATCTATCTATTGATATGTCTATCAATCTATCTATCTATTGATTGATCTGTCTATCTATTTACTGATCTATCGATCTATCTATCTATTGATTGATCAGTCTATTGATCTAGCTATCTATAAATTGATCTGTCTTATCAATCAATCAATCTATTTATTTATTTGTTTAAGGACAATATGATCTATAATTATGTTCTTTTGCTCCAGGCCCAATGAACTTGGAACTTGGTTTTTTTGTCACGTTCAAATACACATACATGACCCATGTGAAATGCTTCCCCTATGCAGCCCGCTTGGATTGTGCAAGAACAGCAAAAAATAAACAATAACGACAATAACGATAAAACAACAACAATAATAAAGGAACAATATCAAATAAAAGATGTCAAATATAAGAAAGAGGAGCACTGAATGAGTGCTAAAGAAACGTGTTAAACTAGGATTAAAGGCATGAACATGAAAATAAGATATAAGTGAGTGACACATTTTCTACTGGCAATCATGGAGCTCGGTCGTCTTGGCACTCTTATGCAACATCTGTTGTCCGCCTCTGCCTGATTAACTTATCTCCTCGCCATGGATCATTACAATGACAGAGTTCACTTCTGTTGCCCTACTGATTAAAGTTTTTCACAGACTCCTCTAAGGAGGTAAAAGGTGAGACAGGGGCAGTCACATTATGACTGACGCGAGTTTAAGGTGGATTTTTTTTTTCACAAATATCCAAAAATACATAACATTTGAAAGATTGATTTTTTTCTTCCTCAATATAAATGACCTCCATACTCTATACTGGCCATACTAAATTGTCCTTAGGTATGAATGGGTGTGTGTGTGTCAGCCCTGTGATGTCCTGGCAGCCTGTCCAGGGTGTCTCCCAGCCTGCCACCCAATCACTGCTGGGATAGGCTCCAGCATCCCCACGACCCTGAGAGCAGGATAAGCGGCTCAGATAATGGATGGATGGATATATATTACATATATTATATATTTTATACACACACACACACACACACACACACACACACACATATACACTACCGTTCAAAAGTTTGGGATCACCCAAACAATTTTGTGTTTTCCATGAAAAGTCACACTTATTCACCACCATATGTTGTGAAATGAATAGAAAATAGAGTCAAGACATTGACAAGGTTAGAAATAATGATTTGTATTTGAAATAAGATTTTTTTTACATCAAACTTTGCTTTCGTCAAAGAATCCTCCATTTGCAGCAATTACAGCATTGCAGACCTTTGGCATTCTAGCTGTTAATTTGTTGAGGTAATCTGGAGAATTGCACCCCACGCTTCCAGAAGCAGCTCCCACAAGTTGGATTGGTTGGATGGGCACTTCTTTGAGCAGATTGAGTTTCTGGAGCATCACATTTGTGGGGTCAATTAAACGCTCAAAATGGCCAGAAAAAGAGAACTTTCATCTGAAACTCGACAGTCTATTCTTGTTCTTAGAAATGAAGGCTATTCCATGCGAGAAATTGCTAAGAAATTGAAGATTTCCTACACCGGTGTGTACTACTCCCTTCAGAGGACAGCACAAACAGGCTCTAACCAGAGTAGAAAAAGAAGTGGGAGGCCGCGTTGCACAACTGAGCAAGAAGATAAGTACATTAGAGTCTCTAGTTTGAGAAACAGACGCCTCACAGGTCCCCAACTGGCATCTTCATTAAATAGTACCTGTTAGAGCCTGTTTGTGCTGTCCTCTGAAGGGAGTAGTACACACCGGTGTAGGAAATCTTCAATTTCTTAGCAATTTCTCGCATGGAATAGCCTTCATTTCTAAGAACAAGAATAGACTGTCGAGTTTCAGATGAAAGTTCTCTTTTTCTGGCCATTTTGAGCGTTTAATTGACCCCACAAATGTGATGCTCCAGAAACTCAATCTGCTCAAAGAAGTGCCCATCCAACCAATCCAACTTGTGGGAGCTGCTTCTGGAAGCGTGGGGTGCAATTTCTCCAGATTACCTCAACAAATTAACAGCTAGAATGCCAAAGGTCTGCAATGCTGTAATTGCTGCAAATGGAGGATTCTTTGACGAAAGCAAAGTTTGATGTAAAAAAAATCTTATTTCAAATACAAATCATTATTTCTAACCTTGTCAATGTCTTGACTCTATTTTCTATTCATTTCACAACATATGGTGGTGAATAAGTGTGACTTTTCATGGAAAACACAAAATTGTTTGGGTGATCCCAAACTTTTGAACGGTAGTGTATATATATATATTCTTTATTTACACATGTGAAAAATTAGAAAAAGATAAAATTCATAATTCTAAACAGAATGTGAAGGAGAATTGCCTAAAACCCCTCAAGGGGCTTGAAAGGTGATATTCTCCAGGCAGCATACTACCGGAAACTACCACAGCAATGTGGTATGCACCATTTGTATGCATCTGTCAATAACTACAGATACAGCAAAAGGCGGAGACCCAGTTCAGCACAGCACCCGACAACAATGCATCCCATAAACACCCATGTTACAGCAGCACAATGAATCAGTCAAAGTCACAAGACACACACACACACACACACACACACACACACACACACACACACACATACACACACACACCCACCCACCCATCATCAGAAGCAGAATCATGTTTATTGGCCATGTAGGTTTGCACACACATGGAGTTTGACTCTGGCTTCGTGGCTCTCTCAGTGTACTTAACATAGAAGAACAACACTACAACACAACAGTCTTCAGATATACACACAATGCTTGACTTATACAGGCGATAAAGTGCAATGGTGCAGAGAATATATACCAGAGCTGCTGATATAAATGTTTTATATATATATATATCCATCCATCCGTCCATTGTCTTAACCGCTTAGCCTGCTCTCAGGGTCGCGGGGATGCTAGAGCCTATATATATATATATATATATATATATATATATATATATATATATATAAAACATTAGCAGCTGATGAGTGCAAGACACAAGAAACAGGCCTGTACTGCAATGTATTTAAATCTTTTTTCCTGTATCCGTGTTTATATATATATATATATATATATATGTGTGTGTGTGTGTGTGTGTGTGTATGTATGTATGTATGTATGTATGTATGTGTGTGTGTGTGTGTGTGTGTGTGTGTGCGTGCGTGCGTGCGTGTATGTGTGTGTGTGTGTGTATGTATAATCCAATTTACTTGACTCGCTGGATTATTTTGCTCCTTATTTGTTGAGCACTTTCCCTACCGTTGAGTGTTTCTTTTAACAAAGTCATATATATATATATATATATATATATATATATATATAATTCATTGAATGTCAGAAAATGTGAGCAATTTCGATTATTCTGTCCTAAAACTAGAATATATACCTTTTGCATGATTGTAAATCTAAATCTGTTTTATTTTGGCCCAGATGAATGAAAACCCAAGATGTTTTTAGTGACAAGTAGTTACTACTAAGTATACATTTTCCTACACTGCCACTGACAAACATCATTACCCTTAAATATGAGCCAGCATCTTTGGGCATTTGACTTAAGCTTTCTCTTTTAGTTCTGCAGAAGCTCTTAAGTCTCTTTATGTTATCTATTTATGTTATGTGATTAGATAGAAGCCAACAAGGAAGTCAAAAGGGTCAATTTATTTTAAGGCTATGATTAAAAAATGTCTAAAACGTAATTATGTAAAACATAATTAATTTTCTCCTTGTATATATTGAATTTACTTAGAGGAATCGTCCTTCTTTTTTTTTTGGTGTGTCTGGGTCACTGTGTAAACTGATAAGCAGCTATGGTAATACAGATTTCTTTGATATGACACAATGGTTGATTTTATGAGGCTTTTTTTTTTTTGGTCAGAAATTGATCAACAAAAGTCCCCATATGATTCACGTGAATGTTCACGTTTTACATGATCATTTTAGAGTCTGAATTACCAATGCTTCTTGAAATAGTAGCCTGAGTAACAGAAATCAAAATCAAATCAAATCAATTTTATTTGTATAGCCCAATATCACAAATTAAAAATTTGCCTCAGTGGGCTTAACAGCAACACAACATCCTGTAAAGTAAAATATTTCCCTGTTCTTTGCTTAAGCAAATTTAATTAGATTAATCTACTTCCACACAACTAACTCCGGGCAAGCTTAAGCTAGCTAGCCAAGTTAGTTCATCCATTTCCATGTAACCTGGTTTTGATTTGAGTTTGTTTTTGAGATTACAGTATATGCAGATTACATGGTAACCATTTCTGCCTGAGCCATAAATGCAGAATCTCTGTTTAAAAAAAAAGAAAGAAAGAAATGCAGCAGTTTTCAGGGAAACAAAATCAAAAGAATGAATCAGAAGTTGAAACAAGATGCAACTTAATGCAATCAGACAGTCCCATCCCATCGAGTGCTGACCAATGAGTCTTCGGCAGGTTTGTGAAATGTTTTTTTACCTTTGGCCTGCCACAAAGCCTGCTTAGACTTTGGAACCAGGGCAACACATTTGCAGCTGCTGATGATCACATACAGTAAAGGTGGGAGAGGTATAAAAGCCTTTAAGCAGACGCACGGAGATTAGTCTTCAGAGAAAGAGGGAGACTCTCCATTCCTTCAGGTTTCCAGAGCTTCTTCACACCCATCATGGGGGGAACCAAGCTCTGCGTTCTGCTGCTGCTCAGCACGTACGCCCTGGCCCGTAAGTACCGACCCATCACCACGACCCGCAGATACTTACTGTTCATCTACTAGCTAGCAAAGGATGCCTGAGTGTCTTTACTGAACAACGGATTTATTCTAAAACACTGCGTTACCATTTGGAAAGGGGGGGGGGGGAGTGCCATGAGATAAAACTGACCTTTATTTTTTAGTTTCCACCCTTTTTCTCCCCAAATTGTACCCACCGCCCTTTATTTTCAAGACATAAATGATGGCATCCTCTAAAGTGTCACTGTTTTGTAAGGAGCTTACACTTAAATAACAGTGTAACTATGGTTTATTTTGATGTGTCAGCAACCATTTTGTCAAAAATACTGTCAAATTTTGGATTGCTATTTTGTTATACAAATCTTGAGTTACCAACTCTGTATGATTTTTATTTTATTTATTTTATTTTATTTTTTTGTTCTGTCCATATATAGATACTGTCAGTTTTGCTTTTACCATGTTGCTGATCAGCAAACACACGAATAGGTCATGTGAATAATGAGGATATTTTTCATATATGTATTTGAATGTTGCTGTCGGTAAAGGTATTTATCTATTTCCACAGTAAAGTTATTTATCTGAATGCCTTTACTTTTCTTATCCTCTGCAGAGCAAGATGTCGATGGCCAATCTCCAACGTGTTTCTGTAAGTTATATTTCTAAGGCAAACACTTTAAGATCTAACTGTTTGCAGCATCCAGATTTCCGGATTTCCCCAAAAAGGATAATAACAATGAACTGAGTTGATAATGACAATGATAATAATAACAATAATAACAGTAACAACAATAAAGGATTGCATTATAATATTATAATGTGTACAATAAAGTGACTGAAATTATTAAAAATACTGAAATCATTTTGTTCAAACTAAAATTAAAATCAGTTGCCTAATTTACCTACTCAATTTAATTTTGTTAGAGGATCTAAAAGTCACACATTGTGTCCTTAGAGGGGGTATTAGGCTGCCACATTTTCCTCATCAGCTCTATTCAAATTTCCATGAAAATTCAGTCTATTAATGTCTTTTTTTTTTCTTTTTCTTTTTTTTTTACTGATCCATTTCCAGTCATCTAATCACTGTTTAAAACGTTTACTTTAGTGGCCAGAAGGTTCAAGAATTTCAAGAGGTTTGTGTACAACTACGAAGCTGAAACCCTTAACGGAGTGAACGGAGCTGCGGATCTCAAGAACGGTCCCAAAGTCTCCTGCAAGGTCGGTCTCGTACCCCTCACCGTGGCCTCCGATGCAGCACTTTCCTGCCTCCAGCGTGCAAAAGGGAGCGCAGTTCTGAGAAGGTTTTGTGTTGTCTGGTTTACAGGTTGAGATAGACGTGCCCCAGACCTGCAGTTTCATCCTGCGCACATCGGAGTGCTCTCTGATGGAGGCCGTTGACGTCAGTGCAGAGGGTGCTCCAGTGTTTGGACCCGCTGCAAACGCCGAGGCTTTCAAAGTTGCCATGGCAAAGTAGGTCAACTCATCCCGTCTCCCACCCGACATTCACTCACCCTTTGTACTGTTTTGCATCGCTTGCCCTAAAACCGAGGCGTGAAGAATCAGAAAGGTCGAGTTCAGTGTGATTTATTTATTTTAACTTTTACTTAGACAGGCGAGTCGAGAGGAACAAATGCTGTCAGATGTGTTGGGATTGAAATGAAAAAAAAAAACCTATTAGTTAAAAAAAAGAAGAAGGAAGCAACGGGCATCCGGGTAGCATAGCAGTCTACTCCATTTCCTACTAACACAGGAATCGCTGGTTCAAATCCCCGTGTGGCCTCCGGCTTGGTCGGGTGTCCTTACGACACAATTGGCCGAGTCTGCGGGTGGGAAGCCAGATGTGGGTATGTGTCTTGGTCACTGCACTCACGCCTCCTCTGGTCGGTCGGGGCACCTGTTTGGGGGTGAGGGGAACTGGGGAGAATAGCATGATCCTCCCACACGCTATGTCTCCCTGGCGAAACTCCTCACTGTCAAGTTGGAGGAGGCATGTGGTAGTCTGCAGCCCTCCCCGGATCGGCAGAGGGGGTGGAGCAGCGACCAGGATGGCTTGGAAGAGTGGGGTAATTGGCCAACAACTGGGGAGAAAAAGGGGGGGGGGAATTTATATGACATGGAAACACCAGCGTTAAGAAAAGGCTGAAAACAGCATTTCCTTCTTCATAGGAACCCCTTGAAATTCATGGTAGAGGGACAGACTGATGTCAAGCTCTTCCCCGAGGAGGACGAGCCCGTCAACATCCTGAACGTCAAGAGAGGAATCATCTCAGCACTTGTTGTACCCGCAATGGAGGAAGAGAGGAATAGGGAAATGGTAAGAGCTGCTCCCAAATGGCCGACGGCCTTCTATATTCTTATATATATTCTTGGAAACTATGGCAGTTATCGATCGGCTCAGCCCTGAGTCATCAAGCAAAGCTTCATTGTGTTTGTGGTGTGGCTCCATGTGAAGATAAACAAGTTATGCAAGGAAAAGATAAGGTCCAATCAAGGGTAGTAAAAACCATCCTGTGACATTGTGTTCTCCAAAATGCCAGCCCTCAGCCAAAGGTCAAAGTCCTAGATAAGTTTATCTTAAAGTGGCATCTTCTGTACTTGCGAGATTAGGGCTCATTTCTCAAGCTCAGTACTCAAGATAATTTAACTGGTGTAAATTTTTATTTAGCAAGAGAGCAGGTTTAAAAAAAAGAACCTGGTTCAATTAATCATTGCAATTTAACCTGTAGGTGACTTCTACTATATGAGGGAATTTCAGTAGTTTACAGCCTCATGAAGCACGATAACATAACTTTTAAATGCCTTTTTGGGATTGCCAAAAACGACCCATAAGCCAAACCAAAGTGTGTACCAAGAGTCATTGATCCAGTGTGATATTCAGGCAAGGGACATGCTGACGCCCATACTGGTGTTGCATATTGGGCTGGTACCAACCTACAATGGGGTAATATCGAAGATTTCACCCATGACTAAGAGCTGATACTAAAAGCCATGAGTAACATGTCATAAACAAAAGCAAAATGGCTTACTGCATTTTTGGCACGTAGAAGCCTGTATTTATTAGTGGGAAAAAAAACTCCTCGGTTATGTTGTCCAAAGTAATGGTGCACAACTGCACCACTTAACAAAAGTAATGGATCGGATCGGTACTGGCCAACACTCAAAGATTCCTGCTTGCAATCGGTATCGGCAGGGAAATAGTGATATCGGTGCACCCCTAATTCGGGCATGAACGTCCTTTTCTTTCCTAACCTCCATGACCTCTGATCATTTTTCAGGCAACCGTACACGGAGTCTGCACCACCGACTTCACCGTCAACTCCAGGGAGGAAATTGCCACCGACGTGACCGTCAGCCGAGACCTGTCCAGATGTGACCGCTTCAGCGCCAAAAGGGAGCACACCAGTCCTTTGGCTCTCATCTCCGGCATGGTAAGACTCACGATGACTAAATACTGCAGTTGAAGCAATGTTTAGTCATTGTTAAACTCTGGCATGGATGTGGTAATCCCCAGCGGCTGCCCCAGCCTCCGATAAAACAGAAAGCACGCTAATGAACAAAACACCCACTTTCTGGAATTCTTCCATTTTGAAAAGGAGCTATTTTCAGTCATAGTCTTTGTTGGGCCTGAACTGATCGTACAAAGTGATTGAGCGAACAAAGACATGCACTGGACAAAATACTGGGAAAAAAAAATCTGAATCCATCCAAGTTGGGTGGAGGTGTCTACCTCCAATTCTGCTCCTTTCTCAAGGCTTAGGACACACTGTGTGGAAATCCATTTTAGTTACTGTATGTCTCCACAGAGGCAATGAAGGATTTTTTTTTTAAATGATAATAGATAATACCTAAACTAGCAGTAGATTTTCATTGATTTATTTCTAAGCTTACAGTTGTACTACAGAAACCCTTATGGTGATTTAGGGACCTGTTGACAGAAAAAGAAATTAGGACACGCACAAGTTGTGTTCATTCATTACAACTGTTTCAAACTATATGCCATTTTGTGATTTTCACCAACCATTGAGTGACGAAGAGAAACTTGCATATAACTGGTGTGTTTGATGATCACCATGTGGGTGAAGTGGGCACCACATAATGCTATACAGTCAAGCGTCCCTTCCTCAGCTATCCATATTCTCACACTATGCAGATGTGCCATGTTAACGTTCTCCCCATATCTCATATTCATAATCTAACATGGATGTTTTGTGCCCGCCAACAGAATTACCCCCTATCTAAGATGATTAGCAGCACTCAGACTTGTAACTACAAGTTTGACAACCAGAGGAAGCACATGACCGGTGCAACCTGCACTGAGAAACACATCTTCATGCCCTTCTCTCATCAGTAAGTTTGACTAGAATGAAGCATTAATACAATAGGGCAGGAGTACCTGATTCTGCTAAAGTGCCCTGTCCATAGAATAGACAGTAAAAACTGAAACGTGTCACAGTTCATTCAACTGTTTACACAGAAGTGCTTGGATTTCCTCATTCATTTATGCAATGTAAAAGCATTTCAATAATCATATTCATTCATAACTTTGAACAAATTTCCGCATATCTAACAGTCTCCCAAATGATAATTACTAAATTCTTCAAATTTATCACCATCAAACATTTCTTTGTCTGTCATTAAAAACAGGAATGAGTATGGTATTCTTACACTGGTGAAGCAGACCCTCACTCTGCGAGACAGCAGCAAGATCAACGACAGAGTCTTTAACCACAGTGAGTGTTGAACGCTGAAAATGAATAGTGAAAAATACATTGCAATATTTATGTATGTTTAGCATGTCAGGTATGTCAAAATTCCACAATAACTTCATTGGCTTTATTATATTATTCTCTAAAGATGAGAACAACCTTAAGTTCTTGCACATGGAGGCCTTCGAGGACAAGGCACCCATCCAGACCAAGGATGCAGCAGTTGCCGCCATGAGAGAGTTGAGCACCCTGTCTCAGGCTTCACCTGGCCACCAGCGTGCAAGCACATTCCACAGACTGGTGTCTGAGCTCCGTGGCCTGAAGGCCGACATCTTGAGCTCAGCAGCCCTGGATATGATGGACATGTCCCAGGCCCTAACATGGCAGGCTTTGGCTCAGTGCGGTACCCCAGAATGCAGCAGTGCCATGCTGAGTGTCCTCAGGACCTTCGACAAGGCTGCTATCGAGGTTGATGCTGCCATCTATGCCCTGGGACTGCTACCCAACCCCTCCCGCCTCCTGGTCAAGGATATGCTGGCAATGGCTCAATACAAGCAGAGCAAACCCATCATGTTTGCCTTAAGCAACGCCATGAGGAAGTAAGCAAAATTATTCATAAGTTGTTCCAAGCTTTGAGGTCAGCCCTGGTCATTGCCGTGACAGTGAAAGTTGGATTCTTTTGTAAATGTTCAACTTACAAATGTCTGCCTTTGGTTTTAGGCTATACCAGGCTGAGGGTAAAGTCACCCCTGAGATGACTGCTGTGTCCGAGTTCATGGCTTCCATTCTGGGCGAGGACTGCGCAGGGGAGAAGGAGCGAACCTTCATGACGCTAAGGGTAGATAACCAGCTGTAAAATCAACAATGATTCATACCTGATAACCAAACAATTATATGGCTCTTTTCACTCATAGTTTTATTTATTTTTTCTGACATCTTATTCTCTACTCTTCAAAATTGCAGGTGATTGGTAACATGGGAGAGGTGATGGAGGCTGCAGATCCAACTATAAAGACCACACTGTTGAAATGCATGAGACAGCCTGCAACTACACTGTCTGTGCAGCTGGCTGCCATCCAGGCTTTCAGACGTATGTCTGTAACTGATGAGGTAAATGTTGTTTGCTGCGCCCTCAGAAGAATCACACTACAGAGCCAGTAATCTACGTACTCAACGCTCGCTTTTCAGTACAGGTTTTATACAGCTTTGTACTTTTCTGGACCACACTGACACCTGCATCACTGTTTTCCCATCCAGGTGCGCTCAAACCTCCAGAGGGTCAGTCAGTATGCCAAGGGAGCTGTGCAGAAGCGCCTGGCAGCCTACCTGATTCTGATGAGGAATCCCGAGGCAAGCGACTTTGAGATGATCAAGAAGATGCTCAAGCAGGAACAGAACCCACAGGTCAAAGCCTTTGTCACGTCTCACATTCACAACATCATCTCCTCCACCGATCCCGAGACCCAGAGGTGAGATTGGAGTCCCTTTCCATTTGTAGAGCATTAGACAGATAGAATAGAGTCTTTTAACTTATATGGAGCCTCGTATTAAATCAACAATGCTAAAAAATAACCAGCCAACAATACTGATAAAGGTGACTTACCTTCCACTCTCGCCTACAACTTGATAATTTTGACATTTGTATTTCCAGGATTGGTAAGAAGATCGTAGATGCCTTGCAGAACTCTGATGTGGACAGCCACACTGACTACACCACAATGTCCCGCAACTACAAGCTGGAAATGGCAAATGAACAAATGCAAGCCAAAATTCAAGGCAACACTATCTTTGATAGTGCCAACCAATTGCCCAAGGAGGTCCTGTTAGAAACTACCCTGAAAGCGTTTGGCTACAATATGGATCTGTGGGAGGTAAGCAAAAACAATAATCATTAATTATGTAATCATGTCGTTCATTGTTATGATCTCATCAGACCCAGGCCAAGTCAAATAGCAAACATATGTAGGCTGTCTGTCAGAAGTTGTCAGTTACAGCAAAGAATATTCAAATGACTTAAATGCTTTCCAGGTTTTCTTAAAACGTTCTGTAAAATGCTGTTTGCATTAATTGGCGAACTACCCCGATGCGCAAGGAGAGAAGAATAAAACAATGCATAGATAGGATTTATGGGTGCCAGGATGGTCTGGATTTTTTAATGCCGAATTCACGCTTATCCTGAATATAATTGCTTTATTGGTCTGTAGGTTGGCATTGAAGGGAAGGGCTTTGAGCCAACCATTGAGAGTCTTTTTGGAAAGAACGGGTTCTTCCCAGACACTGTGTCCAAGGCTATGTACTGGGCTGGGGATAAGATGCCAGCCAAGATCAGCGAGGTTCTGGAGAAATGGGCTTCTACTCTAAAATCAGGCGGCCAGAAGAAGCAGGTATAACTTGTTGTGGCAAAATAGTCTTCATATATGTTTATGCCTTCATCTCACTCACACTTGTAGTTTGTGTTGAATTATTATTTTGTGTCAATACCACCACATTTGATATGAAAAATTTTTGAAACTCTTTACCAAGGTGCCTGAGAATCTTGTGAGGGAAATTGTTCGTAATTTCAACAAGCTGACAGCAGATCTGCAGGCTCAGGAATCCACAGAGGCCATGGCCTACCTTAGGATCATGGGAAATGAACTTGGTTATATCAAGGGCAGCGAGCTGAAGGGCATCGCTCAATATGCAATCATGTATGCTGAAGTTTTCCTGAAGACTCTTCCTACTGAGGTACAATCCTTCCCTACATTTCACACCAGCCCTCACATGAATAAATAAATCAATTCCTTTCCAGTGATAAGAGAGCGCTTAACCATGGTTAGCATTTTACCACCATTTCCAATCTCTTCATCAGGCCATGAAGAAACTGATATCCGGTACCGACAATGAGATCTTCGGGCATTACATCTTCATGGATAACAAATTCACCTTATCGACAGCGTCTGGCCTCCCTCTGAAGTTTGCTCTGTCTGGCACCTTTGCTGCTGGTGCAAAGGGAGGACTTCGCATTGCACCAAACATGGTAAATATTTCATGCTTTATCTTTAGCCGGTCCTTAAACCTAGCCCTCTTGTACTGTTCTGTCTGAATAGATTTATTTTATTAATACTTACTTCATGTGAGATGTCTTGAATATCATGCAAAGCATCATTATTATAGTTATCAATCATAGCAGTAGTAGTAGTGGTACTCCTAGCAGCCATAGTAGCCGTAGTAGTCATAGTAGAAGTAGTAATAGAAGTAGTGCTGTTGATGTATATAATTCATATTATATTCATATCAAAATGTATTCTCAAGCGTCTACAACCTGTTTTATGT
This sequence comes from Lampris incognitus, assembly GCF_029633865.1. NCBI lineage: Eukaryota > Metazoa > Chordata > Actinopteri > Lampriformes > Lampridae > Lampris > Lampris incognitus. The sequence continues at coordinate 16,213,260 of NC_079225.1, read as the reverse complement.
TTTATTTTTACAGCAGGAAGTATCCTTCAGCCCCTCTGTGGGAACAGAGTTTGTGACACAGATGGGTGTTCATATCCCAGAGTTTGTTGTGTCGGCAGTCGAGATGCACACCAACATATACCACGAGAGTTCTCTCAATGCTAGGATCACCATGGACCAGGGCCAGGTCAAGCTGTCCATTCCCGCCCCACAGGGCTCCAACCAGCTCTTCAGAATAAGGTAACAAATACCCTCAACAGAACATGAAGTAGATATCACTAACGTATTATATATAAAACGTTACATGTGTATGTATATTAAAGAAACAATCAGTTGCCTATTTTATCTCTGAATCTTGAATATAATCCTTCTAAGTTGATGCATGTTGCACGCTGTATCCAGATGAACTGATTCAACCTTCTTTGATGTTGGTGGTGTTTCAACAAAGGGTGTTTTACTTTATTTCCAGGTGGGGTTTTGAATCCAGTCCGTTAAGGTAATACATAATTGGAACTAATGTAATTGTTCTTTCTTTCAAATAGCAACAGAATGCTGAGTGTGACCACCGGCCAGGTTACCCTGATCCCACACAAGGATGAGGGCAGGACTAATAACATTAACTGCAGACCTCTCTTCCCTGGAATCAAGTACTGTACCACTCTCCGTTACTCTGTTGCTGGTGCCAACAACGCTGCTCCTTACTTCCCACTCAACGGCGAGACTAAGTAAGTTACAGTTTTAAGACTATGTACTTATTTGATAATCACCTATGCCCTAATACTGACTCCATCACAAGAGTGATATAGCTAATATTCTCTAATGAATTAATATTCATTATTATTTCCCAGATTTTCTGTGGATCTTCAGCCCACTGGTGAGGTTTCTGAGTTTACTGCCACCATTGCCTACAAGCTGCTCAGCGAGGGCAAAGAGGGACGTCACAAGACTGATTCTCTGAAGATGATCCTTAGAGCGGAGGGTATGAGCATTATGTTTCAATATAAAAATATGCTTCCTGGTTTATTTGGTTTAAGATATGTAATAGAGGCATCCGGGCAGCGTAGCAGTCTATTCCGTTGTCAACCAACACATGGATCGTCGGTTCGAATCCCCGTGTTACCTCCGGCTTGGTTGGGCATCCCTACAGACACAATTGGTCGTGTCTGGTCAGTCGGGGTGCCTGTTCGGTGGGGGAGAGGGAAGTGGGGGGGGGGGGGTAGCGTGATCCTCCCACGCGCTACCTCCCTCTGGCGAAACTCCTCACTGTAGGTGAAAAGAAGCGGCTGGTGACTCCACATGTATCAGAGGAAGCATGTGGTAGTCTGCAGCCCCCCCCCCCCACCCCCCGATCATCAGAGGGGGTGAAGCAGCAACCAGGACAGCTCGGAAGAGTGGGGTAATTGGCCAACTATAATTGGGGAGAAAAAGGGGGGAGATTTGTCTTAGAATTGGCCTTCTGTGCAAATACTCACTCTGGAGATAGTCAGAACTGTTACATCAACTGTGTATTGATAAATGGCAACTTGTTTTTTGTGTATCGTTAAAAAAAACTAATCTGATATACTTTATTGTGGCTTTAGGTGAGGAGCCCACTGAAGCCACAGTCACGATGAAATACAACAGAAACAGGAATATCTTCACCACCAATGTCCAGATCCCCGACTTTGACGTGGAGACCGGGATCAGGGTGGGACTCACTGACAGCAGTGCTAAAGGCAAATCTATTACCCTTGAGGTCACCAACAAGAACATCCCTCAACTGTCACTAATCGGCCGTGCCAAGTGAGTAAAACAAGACACAAAACCTTTGCTTACAGTTGAGCTACAATCTTTAATCAGCAGCTGAAATTAATAAAATGTCTGACTTCTATAAATCAACACTGCTCTTGTCCAGATAAGACTTCACTCTGTCCTTTTTTAAATCTTTTTTTTTATCCACGTAATGCTTTTGTTGGCCACAGGCTTCAGGCTATGACTGACGGCATGCTGCAGGTTCAGCTGGTAGTACCTTCACTCAAGACTGATGCTGCCATCACTGGCACCATAAGGAACACAGAGGGACTCACCATGGAGATCAAGAGTGACATCAAGCTCCTTGAGACCTCCTCCATTCAGGCAGTCATCTTCAAATATGGTACACCTCTCAAATATTAGCTTTTATTGACTTCAAATATGAACATTTTCAGGAATTTGTTTAAATAGGCAAAATATATTCAAGAATGCTGACCATTAAAATGATATCCTTTACTCTAGGCACGGACCAGGCTGAGGTTCAGCTGATGTCAAACATGAATTCTGGTATGATGAGAGTCCTCGTGCCTTACACCGAAGCCTTCAATGTTTGGCTGAAGCAGCTTGTGGACGATGTCATGGATCAGCAGGTGGTTAAGACTGACATGAAACTGGGACACATTTTTACCAAGGCTGTTGAGGTAAAAAAAATATCATTAATATTTTAATGAACCCCTCAATACTTTAGAAATCCCTTCTTGTTCCTGTAACTTCAACACAAAATAATGGTGATGATGATGTTTTTTTTGTTTGTTTGTTTGTTTGTTTTTTAAACAGGCTAGCAATATCTGGATGGACAAGATTACCGCTGATGTCCCCTATGTACAAACTGTGAGGGACAGTATGAAAGACCTGGCAATGCCCTCAATGCCAGAGACTCTGTTTATGAACCTGTAAGTAAAATTCTTAGTCATCAATTTGACCTTTTTTTAAACTATCAGTTTCTCGACTAATTAGGCGTACCTCTCACCTCCTTCTTTATAGCTCAATAAGTGTTACTATTTCATCTAATATACATATATATATATATATATATATATATATATATATATATATATATATATATATATATATATATATATATATATATATTACTAAAAAAATTATTTCACTTTCACCAGCGAAAGCACATTCAGGTACCGATTCAACAAGGACCATATCACCTTGACCATACCCCTGCCTCTTGGAGGAAAGTCATCTGAGGAGCTCAGGATACCTTCCATGCTCACAACCCCACACATGTCAGTGCCTCAGGTTGGCTTGGAGCTTGCCCAGAGGGAGATCCAAGTCCCCACCTTCACCATCCCCACTGACTATGATCTTAATTTGCCACTCATGGGAATGGTGGAAGCGTCTGCAAAGGTCAACAGCAACTACTACAACTGGGAGGGAATGGTCTCTGCTGGGAACAACACTGCAGAGTCTCCTAATTACTTGATTAAATTCAAGGTCATGGCTGACAGTCCCATCGAACTCCTCTCTTTCACATCTGAGGGTAATAATCTGTCCTAATGCATTTATTTAGAGGAATCATAAGGTTATTCTTTTGCAGAGTGCAAAAGTCATGCAAACATTATTGACAATTATGTTAAGTGTGACATTTGTAATTGTTTATTTTCAATTTGAAGGCAACGACCTACTTGTCTCCATTGATTCAGTGTTGCACTATGTTCTGCACTGGATGTACCATATTTCAGTCACTTAGAGTGAGTAAGATTTTACATGTTTATCTTATCTTGTTTTACAGGAGCTGCCCAGATCAGTGACACACCAGAGGTGATTTTGAAGGTCGCTATTGATGGTTCCATGAAACACAAGCTTATGGATGCCAGTTTTGATGTCTTGGAAACCATGGCTCTCTCAGACAAAATGTTGTCAACAGGAAGCTACAATATCCAGGCTTCCAGCCCTCTAGGTTTAAGAACATCCCTGGACGTAACCTCGCAGTTGTCCCTTGGCTCAGACATGCTCTCTGGAGATGGAAATGTAGATGGAAGTATGTTGGTCGGATCTATGTCTGCTAGTACCACCTATTCCCATTCCTTTTCTATTAAGCCAATGATGAAAGAAGCAAAAGCCGAGTCCAAACTGACCATGAAATCTCCAATCCTGAAGGTTATGAATGAGATTAAAGGAAATTACGCAAACGAGCAGCTTCTGATTGAGTCCAACACCGAAATGAACAATGAGCCAGTGAAGCACACCACCAAATTTAGCATTGGCTACAAAGATGCCCAGCTCACAGTCCAGTCTAACTCTGAGACCAAGGTTGTTAATAGAGTGCTTCGTAGCCAGGTAGACTTCGCTGCTTCCAGAGCAAAGGCCAGCATCAGGGTAGAGAATCAGGCAGATGATAATGAGAACCGTGCCTACACTTTGCTCTCTGGGTCCATGGACCCCTCTGGTGTCGAGGTCAATGCAGATGCCTCAGTGAATATCTTTGCAACCCGTGCCTCTCACAAAGCAACCCTGTCTCTGAACATGAATGGCCTGACCACCAGTTGCACCACAACTGCACACAGCAGTATCCCACTGACCTTTGAAAATGCTTTCCATGGTGGAGTTGACACCACTGGAGCCACCATGTCTATCACCACCAAGGGATCCATGAGGGAGAACAAAGCCGAACTCAATGTTGAGGGAAAGATTGGAGGTTCAGAGGCCTACCTTAAAAGCATGTTCGAGGGCAACCTCTTTAATGCTAACACCAGAAACGCAGTGAACCTCAGAGTGAATAGGGATTCCATGACCTTTTCCAACAACCTGGTTGGATCTCTTAATGAGATAAGGACTGATAGCACACACTCCATGACCCTTACTCTACGATCCCTGATGCTCCAATCTAAGACGGATAACTTCTTTGACAACAAAAATTCCTACAAGCATGACATCACAATTAGGATGGAGCCTTTCACTGCCTTAGTCAAGAGTAGAAATGACTTGAAGATCATGGATGCCAACTTTGTGAATGAAGCCGAGCTCAGGGCACAGCCTTTTAACTTGGAGATGACTGGGACAATGATGGGAACCTTTTCAGAGGAACAGCTGAAGCACACCTATGAAATCAAATTTGTTGATATGATTCTATCTACAAAGTACGACACCAATGGTAAACTCCTGGGGTCACGCATGACACATACCACTGACATGGAGATTTCAGGTCTGAGGATGGTGTTCAACAATAGGGCTAACTTCAACTCACCATCTCTTCGTTTTGACAGCACTGTCGAAACTATTGCTGCACCCTTCACACTCCACATTGATGCAATTTTCAACTCAAATGGTGACATCTATCTATACGGACAACAGAATGGTGAGCTGTACAGCAAATTCCTTTTGAAGGCAGAGCCCCTGGTTTTCATGCACTCATTTGAGAATAGAGCCTCAAGCACTCATGAAATGGAAAATGGAGTTTCCATGAAGACTAACATGAACAACAAGTTCAACAGCCTGATGACCCTCCAGGAGCAGAGTGTCACACTGAAGATGACATCCAAATTAAATGACCATGCCCTCAGTGAGGAAATGAATATCTACAACAACGCAGAGAAAATGGGAGTAGAGCTGAATGGAGCTGTCTCAACCACTCTCTTCAACAAAGCAGGTGAGAGCCATGACTACACCATTTCTGGATTTGTAAAGTATGACAAGAACAGTGACAGCCACTTCCTCCAGATTCCATTCATTGAGTATCTGCCTGCAGTCATTGACGAGATGAAGACTACCATCGTTAAGCTGATGGACAACAGCATTGAAATGCTGAGAAAAATCTATACCGAAAATGAAATCAGTTCCAGGATTCATTTGAAAGTGTCAGAACTGAAGGAGGTAATTGAAACATTTGACTTCAGGCTGTTTGGCCAAGACATGAAAAATTTCATCAACTCAATGGAAAAATACATCACCAGCATTATGGCTAAGTTCAACGCTGAGGAAGTTGTTAATGTTCTGAAATCAATCAGGAATACCATCGTACTGTGGCTGAAGAAACTTGACATCCCTACCAAGATCAATGTAATTTATAACAAAATAGAAGTGTTCTTGTCCCACTATGAGGTTGAAAATATCATTGAGAAAATAATGGATGAGGCTGTTGAAATTATGAAGCAGTACCGGGTAAGGGAAAAGATTCAGTCTGCATTTGCCACTCTCAGATCAATTGACATCCAACCTCTGCTTGACGAAATTATGGCACCTGTGAAGGAGCTGGTGAATGAACTGTATGCCTTTGACTTCAAGCAAATGATTGGTGACATGAGTGACTATTTCATTAAAATGGTTGAGAAAATCAAGTCATTTGATTACGAAGCATTCACAATGGAGCTGAAAGATAAAGTCACTGAAATAAGCAAGGTTCCCTGTTTTGGAAAACTCCATGGAGAGTTCAAAATCATCTCGCCTGACTACCGCCTCAAGACTACTGCTGAGCTGCGGAACATCACTACTACACTAGCCACACCAGAGTTTACAATGAACTTCACCTCACAGGCCACATCTACTTTTGACCTCCTTGCCTACGATCTAGATGCCAACGCTCACCTTGCTATTCCCAAAATGAGCCGTCTGTCTCTCACTGAGAAAATCATGGCAGTGCATACAGCTTTAAGTCTTGACCATCAGGGGGCTGTGAATTTCTATGGCTTGTCCGCTCAGGGTAATGCCAAGACCACAGTTAAAGCCACAACTGAGCCCTATGTTGCCGAGCTAGTTAGTGATGCATTCTTTGCATTGGAAAACGGAGTTTCTGTGAAAGTGGATAATGCATATAAACATGAGGTCAACATGCCACTCCTCAACATCTTCAGTGATGCATCTTTTAACCAGAAGGCTGTTGCACTGCTTGAAGCTGGCACTCTACGGCTGACCACTAGCAATGATGGCAAAGGAAAATATGCAGTTCAGGACTACTCAGATGAGGCAACCCACAAAAGTGACATTGAAGTAGTCATAGATCTTCACACTGCCAAGGTGACTTCCAAGGGAGAAACACAAAGTGGTTACCTTAAAATGAACCAAAATGTGAATGCTGAAATCTGCATTTTCCGCCATGTTATTATTGATGCCAGGGCTGAGACAGTAACTCCCTTCATGAAAAACAGTGTTGCAGAGTTGAAAGTCCAGGCTAAGGTTGAAGACTTAAAGATTGATGTGACTGCCTCTCATGATGCAGAACTTGTTGGACAAGTTGAGGGAAAACTCTCAAACTCTCTCCTTGTTTTGGCCACCCCATCTCAGTTTGTGTTTGACACCAAGAATAAGGGAAACCCCAAGGTTACTCTACCATTCAAGCTGTCTGTGAAGACAGATCTACAGAATGATATGGCTATTACCCTTAACTCTGAAGTGCAGCAGGCCAGTTGGACAGGCCTTGCTCGATTCAACCAGTACAAATTTTCCCATTACTTAACCATGGATAATCGTGAAAGGGAAATTCAGATCTTTGCAAAATTTGATGGTGAAGCCAATCTTGATAAGCTGAAGCAGCCTATCAGCATTCCTGAAATGACTGTTCCATTCTTTGCCATTAAGACACCAAAAGTGGAAAGCTACTCTTTGTGGGAAGACACTGGTCTGAACAAGCTCCTGACCACAACTCAGCAGACCTTCAACATGGATGCCAAACTCAAGTACATTAAGAACCCCGAAATGATTACTTTTGACATTGACATGGAACCAATCATTGATTTTTTAAATACAAATGGCAGGATTTTGCACAAGAACTTACTTGTTGGCAAGGATAAGGCTGTTGTTATCCTTACTAAATCTTATGGCCAAGCAAAGGCTGAGTATGACAAATACAGTATTGAGATGCCTGAAACTGTTACCATCCCTGCATACAAAGTTCCAGTGCTGGATATTGAAGTGTCCTCTTTCACCATTCCCTTGCCTGACTTCAGTTTCATCACAATGCCTGCTTTGCACATACCATCCGCCATTAGCAAGCTGACTCTACCAAAAATCACTCTACCCAAAATGCAGAAGAGCATTATGATCCCTGCTATGGGTGATCTAACCTATGAGTTTTCCATGAAGACAGCTGTGATCACACTTAAGACTGATGCAAGCATCCTCAACCAAGGTGATATCATCATTAAACTTGATGCCTCCTCATCCTCCGAGTTTGATGTTCTGACTGGTAAGATTGAGGGCACCACCACCATTAACAGAGTAAATGGAATGAAAATGGCCTCTGTCCTGTCTGCGAAACACATGGTTGTGGAGGGAAACCACGACAGCACCATTAACATCAACAACGGAGCAGTGGATGCTTCCATGACCAATTCAGCCAAGGTCATTCTGCCTGTCCTGATAATGGAGATCAACCAGGAGATGTTTGGAAATCCACAGGAAGGCCTTATTCTGTCTGTGTCCTCTCCATCTGCTGGACTCCTTGGACTCCAGCTGCAGGCTAAGCATCCAGCCCAAGTAAAGGGGAGAATCTTCGGCCGCTACCCGGTAAGATACAGAGTTTAGATTTAATTTTCCTTGCCTGCAAATGTATGTTTTGTTTGTGATTTCAGTTAATTTAGTCATATCCAATCCAAACCAATGCAGCCATGATTTTTCACTTATTGATATAATTACCTTTTTCCACACAGTCTGAGCCCACAAATGAAGTTGATATACTGGCTCTGAAGATGTCTGTGATGAACTTTGAGAAGCTGAGTCTTCAAACAGCCTGGAATATGGAAGTGCCCTATGAGATGATGCTGGGAATAAAGGAGAGGGTGCCTACAGTCATTTCACCAGAGACCATCCAAGATATTGTGTCTGATCCAATTAGCAAGGCCTACAGCAAGATAACCAACTTTGCTGGAAATCTTGAGGGTTCTTTTGAGCAAGCTAAGGAGCAGGGCAAAGTTATGTTTAAGAGAGCCGCTGACAACTTTGAAGCATTAAATCTTTCTAGAATGACCACAGTGGTCTCAGACAGCACAATTTTGATTCTTAGGAAGTACCAAAAGAACATCAACATTTTTCTTGATGCTGTCATTAAATTCCTGGGTGAGACCAAGTTCCAGATTCCTGGATTTGGAGAAAAGATGTCAGGATTTGAGGTCTACCAGAGCTTTAGCACCTTTGTTGCTGATGTATCCAAAGAAGCCATCAGAAGGGCTCCAGAGTACCTTGAAACTAGATTCGAACTGATCCTTAACTACTTCAGAGGCCTTAAGTTCACTTTGCCTGGCTCTAGAAGAGTTGTCAGTGGTAGAGAAATCTTGCATGATGTTGTTGCAGCAGTGAAGAAGATTCAGGGACAATTGATTGCCATTGTCAAGACATTGGGAGATATCAATCTGGAAGACATCATTAAGGGCTTCTCTCGTGTCATGAATGTTGTTGTTGAGAGGGCTGAGGAACTCCTCAAGTCCACAGGAATTCCAGATGTTGATATGCTTTCTGCTAGTGTGAGTGCTGTATACACGGATGCTATTAACTCTCAAGTCCTGGCTGACATCACTAAGAATATAGCCGAGGTCAGAAGAGTTGTTGAAGAATGCATAGACATTGTGAGAGCAAAGTTTGAATATCTTTTTGCCGATATGTCTATTGATCAGCTTCAAGTTGACATCCAGTCCTTCATTGACTCCATGGTGGAACGTGTGAATGCACTCTACAACAATGTCATCGAGTACATCAAGGAGATGACCAAAAAGTTTGATCCTTTTGTAAGAATGAGTGACAGACAGATGGATATTGACATTCCTTTACCATACATTGCCAAATTCAACTAAATGTGAACTTTGAAATATGACAGTATAAGCCTAATTTATTGTTTAATAGCTAACAAAAAATGTACACCATCAAAAGACAAGCCTCGACCCAGGATATTTTTGCCCCTGCCTTATTTTACAAATTACTCATTTCAGTATTTTTTAGTGTAGAATTTGATCTTTTCTGGTCGAGCTCTGCTCCGTTTGTGTTTTATTCTATTTAAAAAATAGAATGTATGAAGCCATCAATAAAGACAATTTGTACCGCATTTAATGTTTCTGTGCATTTTCTATCACTTACTTGCTCTAGCTGGAGTCAAAAGATCCAAGTGCAGAGTTCTTGTACTTTAATAAAGAAGTCCAAACAAATCCAAATCAGAATTCCCAGGGTTCATCATAAGAGCCAGTCCTGACCTCGCTGGGGCCCAAAGCAAAGTTCTGCCCCCCCAAAACCGTGAGCCATGTAAACCATTTGCCAGTGCCACACAGTCACACCTGACACTCCAGTGTTCCCACTACAATCCTCCCTCCTTTAAAACAGTTTGCTCCACCTGTCTGTTTAAGAATAAGTTGACCTATAAAGAACAGAATGAGGTTTAAACCAACAATATTTATTGAATAAAATATTTTCGATATAATCTTAAGCTAAGTGAATATTAACATAAATAAGAAATCGTAGAGAATATAAAAATTAATAAAAGATAATACTATGCTTTGGCTCTGCTGCCAATTAGTCCAGTCCTCACAATATTATACAATTAGCTTTGGCAATACAATGTAAACATAAGCCTATAGGCTATGGCTGCAGCTTTATGTCTCAAAATAGTAAAATAAAACCTCTATACAGCTGTGCGATTGGTTTTGGCTATACAATGTAACTATAAGCCTATAACAGTGCCATCACCCCATATATTGTCTGAACTGGTCCCCACAGAGGTTGCTGCTGGAAAGTCAGAGTTTAATTTCATGCACACGCATATGAACACATGTTCTGGGCGATTCGGTTATCTTTTCCGAGCTGCAGTTTGTAAACACCATTACCCATTGGCGTTTATCAATTTAACAAATATGTGTATTTCACTCTCACTTTTGTCAGGCGCAAAGTCACAGAACACAGCCCTGGAGGTGGCTGGCAAGCAAGCAAGACACAGACACACCAAGAGATGCACTGTCAAGCTAGGTTAGCAAGACAGACAGACTAAGTTCTAAGTTGTAAACATTGACACCCTATTTGACACAAGGGGTCAAGGGAGGGGCCCTTGCTGGCCAAAGGGCCCTATGCCACTGCAAAGATCAATTCTTGGCTTGGCCAGCACCGATCTTCTTCTTTGCTAGGGTCAAAACAGCAGGGAGCGCAAAACATGAATCCGTACAAACAATCCAAATTGAAAGACAAAGAGCATGGTCAAAAAAGTCAGGCAAAGATGGCAAAAAACAGGAACAGAGTAAAAAGTATAAACACCAGTGAAACCGTTCAGTAGAACAAACCAAATGAGGTGTCTCATCTGCAGTCCTTAAATCCCAAGTGGTGATTAGATGAATATGCTGCAGGTGTGGTTACAACTCAAAGACCAATAAAGACCTCAATGGCGGAACTGGTGGAAGATGTCTCCAGGTCACAACAGCAGTGAAGGTGGATGAAGGCTGCAACAGAGGGTGGTCCCCTATCGTTTTTGGTTCTCAATGCCATTGGACTTTCGCCACACCCTGCCAAGGACCGTGTGGTGGCTGCAGGCGCATCAGCCACTCCACGTAAAAAGCTGTCACGCACAGGCGTCTTTCCATTATGCAGCTCCAGGATCGGCCTCTACGCCCACCTGAGGACCCAGAGGGACCCAGAGGGAGTTCAGTCATACTCGACCCAGAGTAACCGCCGATGATGATGGTTACACCTCAGGTGAATAACAGCGTGGGCGTGGCTGAACAGGGATTTGGTTTGAGGTACATCTGATAGTACCCCCCCTCCGTGGGCAGCACCCAATGCCCCGGACAGCCTCCTGACTGGGCGACCATGAGGCCATGGAGCTGATGGGTACGGTGGAATTCCATATTGAGTGAAGGGTCGAGGATGTCTTGTGCTGGGACCCAGGACTGCTCCTCAGGGCTGCGTCCGCAAGTTAAATTAGCGCCATCATGGATCAGAGCAAGCGGCGGTCGAAAGTGTGGCTTTATTTTGCCTTGGAAAATGAAGGGGTTGGCACAGTGCGACGCCTGTGGCAAAATTATTTCGTGCAAGGGAGGATGCACAACAAATATGGCCAAACACCATCACGGTGTACAAATTAACCAGTGTACCGTGTTTGACAGGTTGCGCCCAGTGGCGTGAACACGGAGGGGGCAACCCCCCCCTCCCCCATTTTTTTTGTCAAAAGATGGTCCTCAAGATTCCTTCAAAACCGAGGAGAAAATACCTGGGCATAGGTTGAGTTGGGTAAGAATTTTTTGGAGAAATGCTGGAAGAAGATTACATAAGTGACTAACGTGATGGCCATTTTATTCGAGGTCGCTGTAATTGTGATGTGATATGATGTGATGTGATGAGGTAATACATCAGTATTGGGTTGCTTTCATCACACAGACATTGGAAGCAATGAAAGGTATTAAAATTTTAATTCACAAAATGAGGTGTTTTAATCCACATAAAGAGGTACTTCATTGATCTAAACTATGACAAACTGACCTGTTTGTGTGTCGGTAGAAACTGCAATATCTTAATATAGTCTTCCCCATTCAATTTACGCAGTACCACGTGACACATTTGTTGTGTTCTATGCATACGCCAGTAGGTGGCACTAATGCTATGAATGCATTGTTGCGTATAACGTAAGAGAGAAGAGAAGAAGGGAAGAAGAAACGATTGCTCATTACTACTGTGCTCCGTGCTTTACTTACTTTTATACTTACTTACTTTTGCATATACTGCTTACACAACACACATCCAAACGGAAAATGTTGTAAATATCGACCAAGTACTCGCACTTGGACCCATACGACCTGTGATCGATTTCCCCGCTAAAAAGTTTGGAAGTAGGGAATATACGCGTCAGAAAAAGTGGTGCAGTACATATGACTGGTTGGAGTATTCTGTCGAAAGCATTTGTCAAAGTTTCCATGTCAGCAATGGCAAACATGGTATCTGGAGATGCATTCTAGGCCAAAGTAAAGGGCGCGTCACCAAAAAGGGCGTGTCCCAGACCCCTCATCATTATACCCCCCCCCCCCCGCTTCATGTACCCTGGCCACGCCGTTGGTTGCGCCGGTCTCCATCTCCGGCCTCGGCGTCCTCTTCAGCCAACCCTGCCTAAACAGCAAGCAGCACCTCGTCGCGGTAAGTGAAAATTAATAACGTTTGTCTTATTCGCAACAGCGAGACAGCAAACAACTTATACATGAGAAAATTGCTAGAAACTGTACGCAAATACTGAAATGTGACATTTTGTCGGCCAATCAGCAGTAAAACGCTGGGGATCCTCGTCGCCAATTTGTGGTATCGTAGCAGATTTCAATAACGATGGCAGGTAATGTAAGAGAAGGTTTACTGAGATCGCTAAGCGTTCAACGTTACGTTCGTAGCCACTGGCTTATACTCTTCTTCTCACTGTATTAACGTAGGACACACATTTCATTACCCAGCAGTGCCCCCTAGCGGCGTTACAAGACAAACCATTTCAGGACGCAACACTAAACGCTCGCCTATATAGCCTGAGAAGGCAGATATGCTAATTTTTCTAAACAAGAACTGTTTCTAATTTATGGAGTTTAATACCTGGTAGTCCAGACCAGGGTGTGACTGTGTCTTTATTTCTTCATCTTCAAGTAGGGAGACAGCTGTTGTAAATGTAAATATAAGAATGAGACATTAGCATGAAAGATCCGTTCTTAAAACTGAATGGCTTGTATAGAAAAAAATTTAAATAACATTTTCTTCTGTGAAATAAGCATGTGACCTGTTTTGACCCCGCCTCTCAAAGAACCGGAATCGAAAATCGTTAAGAACCAGAATTGAAAAGCAGAATCGGAATCAGAATCATTAAAATCCAAACGATGCCCAACCCTAGTGCCTACCCTGTGAAAATTTAATCAAAAATCTCACTCTTGTTACAAGTATGCTGTGTTATAATGTATTTTTCATGATGTTTTTATGTTCTTGTCCATTTTTAAGTCCTTAAACTTCTAAGAGCGAAACACTGTATAGCGCACAAGCTCACCTATCTTTTCAATGGGAAGGGTAGGCTCTGCTTTTTTTCAGGATTGCCTTTCTCGTTGTGAATTTCAGAGTTTGCGCATACGTATTACGTAGCTTAGGGTGAAATCAACGGGACGAGGAAAGGCACTACTTATGGTGCAAGCCAATCATAGCCATCAAGGTGCTAAAGTGCTGCAATGTCATAGATATTTGTGCTATCAATAAAGCAAGCTAGCTCATTTGAATTTGAGCAGCTGAGCTACACTTTAGAGCGAAATCAGCAATGTCGACCATCGTACATCTTCAGAGTTTTAATAAACTGGATTACCAGCAAAAATTACTTGTCATCAAGCAAGGCAGACCTACACCAGCTCTCCCTAACCTCCATCAGCTTAAAGGGCAGAAAATAATTTGATCATTCCAGCCAGAGTGGTTCATAAGGAAAGAGTGGCTATGCGGCACCAATGCTATCACCAGAAGGCTGTACTGCTTTCCTTGTTTGCTGTTTTCCAGAGAGCGGGACAATGTATGGGAAGATGCAGGTTACTGTGACTTGAACAACCTGCCTGCAGCGCTAGTCCAGCACGAGCGGTCCAGTTCACATATTCAACAACAAATGGCATTGAAAACCTTTGGAAACTGCACTCCGATCAACCTACCTTTAAACGAGGCTAACCAACAACAAGTCTCCATGCACAATGTGAAAGTGAGCGAAAATCATAAGATTCTGAAGGACTTGATATGTGCTACTTGCTACTTAGAGAAACAGGAATTAGCCTTCAGGGTAAAAAAGGAAAGCTCCAGCTCATCAAACCAAGGAAACTATGTGGAGCTCTTATCTTATCATCGAACCGTATTCAAAATGACCTTATCTTGGCAGTAAGTGACACTGAGGAAATGCAGCCCCTTTCGTGTCCGTACAAGTCGATGAGACCACTGACACAACCAACAAAGTGCAGCTAGCTATCTGTTGTATTGCGGTGTGTCTGCCAAAATGGAGTTAAAGAGGCATTTTTGGGATTTTGTGATGTCAGCAAGGAACAGAGAGCTGCTATGGTGGCAGAGCATGTCTTGGGCATTTTGGATGTTTACAGCTGAGGAACTGGCATCTTTTTTTAGCAAGTCAGTGAAATGAACTCAGCTGCTGGATGAAGTTGTCAGGTATCACATGTCGAAAGCGGCGCCAACCAGGTGGAACTCTTACTCTAAGTTCATTCAAATGATCAGTCTCTACCATTCTGACCTCCGTGACATGTTCCATCTTATCTCCGAAAGAGCTGAGGGCTGGGACAGCGCCAATTTTGATGATGGCTGTGGGGTATGATGCTTGGCTGTCAAAGGCTTCAACCTGTTTTCTCTTGGTGGTGTATGGAGAAATTTTCAATGCAACCAAAGGGCTTTTTTTCTGTTCTGCAGAACAAGCTCATGGATATAGCTTTTTGTTGTGAGCGGATCAGTTGTGGGTTGTCTGAGAGAGGACTTTGAAACGTTCTATGCCAGGTTTGAGGAGAAATGTCAACTATGGTCATGAGCTTTGGGTAGTGACCAAAAGGGTGAGATCGCGGATACAAGCAGCTGAAATGAGTTTCCTCCGTAGGGTGTCTGGGCTCAGCCTTAGAGATAGGTTGAGGAGCTCAGACATCCGGAGAGAGCTCGGAGTAGAGCCGCTGCTCCTTCGCGTCGAAAGGAGCCAGTTGAGGTGGTTTGGGCATCTGATCAGGATGCCTTCTGGGCGCCTTCCTTTGGAGGTTTTCCGAGCACGGCCAACTGGGAGGAAACCCCGGGATAGACCCAGAACTCGGTGGAGGGACTACATGTCCAATCTGGCCTAGGAACACCTTGGGATCCCCCAGGAGGAGCTGAAGGTCGTTGCTGGGAAGAAGGATGCCTGGAGTGCCCTACTTAGCTTGCTGCCACCACGATCCTACCCTGGAAAAGTGGCTTGAATGAGGTGAAGGCAGCTATGAAGAAGGTGAAGAGTGAAAAGGCGGTTGGTCCAAATGACATACCTGTGAAGGTATAGAGATGTTTAAGAGAGATGGCAGTGGAGTTTTTAACTCGATTGTTTAACACAATCATGGAAAGTGAGAGGATGCCTGAGGAGTGGAGAAGAAGCATACTGGTAGCGATTTTCAAGAACAAGGGTGATGTGCAGAGCTGTAGCAACTACAGAGGTATAAAGTTGATCGGCCGCAGCATGAAGATATGGGAAAGAGTAATGAAAGCTATTGAGAGGTGACAATTAGCGAGCAGGTTTCATGCCACGTAAGAGCACTACAGATGTGATGTTTGCTCTGACAATGTTGATGGAGAAGTATAGAGAAGCTCAGAAGGAGTTACATTGTGTCTTTGTGGATTTAGAGAACGCATATGACAGGGTGCCAAGAGAGGAGGTGTGGTATTGTATGAGGAAGTCGGGAGTGGCAGAGAAGTATGTAGGAGTGGTGCAGGATATGTATGAGGGCAGAGTGACAGTGGTGAGATGTGTGGTTGGAATGACCGATGGGTTCAAGGTGGAGGTGGGATTACATCAAGGATTGGCTCTGAGTCTTTTCTTGTCTGCAGTGGTGATGGAGAGGTTGACGGATGAGATCAGCCAGGAGCCTCCGTGGACTATGATGTTAGTGGATGGCATTATAAGCAGGTTGAGGAGAGCCTGGAGAGGTGGAGGTATGCACTTGAGAGAAGAGGAATGGAGGTCAGTAGGAGCAAGACGAAAAACATGCATGAACGAGAGGGAGGACAGCAGAATGGTGAGGCTACAAGGAGTAGAAGTGACGAGGGCGGATGAGTTTAAATACTTGGGGTCAATTGTTCAAAGTAATGAGGAGTGCAGAACAGAGGTGAAGAAGAGAGCAGACGGGTGGAGTGGGTGGAGAAGGAGTGTCAGGAGTGATTTGTGATAGAAGAGTAAGTCAAGTCAAGTCAATTTTATTTGTATAGCCCAATATCAGAAGTTACAAATTTGCCTCAAGGGGCTTTACAGCGACACAACACCCTGTCCTCAGACCATCGCATCGGATAAGGAACAGCTCCCTAAAAAAACCTTTAACAGGGAGAAAAAATAGGAAGAAACCTCAGGGAGAGCAAAAGAGGAGAGATCTCGCCTCCAAGACGGACAACGTACAAGGGTTGCAGCAAGAGTTAAAGAGACGGACAGCTCAGGTTGGACAGTTTGGAGTCAAATCAAGTCAATTTTATTTGTATGGCCCAATATCACAAATTACAAATTTGCCTCAAGGAGCTTTACAGCAACACAACAACCTGTCCTTAGACCCTCGCATCCAGAATATGTCCAGAGGTATTTTGGTCTGCGCTCGTTGATACCCCCGCCCCCCCCGGAAATGGAAAATGAACTGAGAGGAGCCAGACTAATTAGCATTTGTGAAATATGTTTAGTTCCCAGGCTAGTGTTTTTCTTAAAGGAAATGAGATGTCATGATATGTAGTTAATCACTTGTGATGACCAATAGGTGACAGTAATGGTCTACATGTCCAGTATTGATTGTTAAGGTTACAGAGGTCAATAAAGTTTTGAACTTAAGGCTAGCAACATAACATTGTGTCTGAGCTTTTTGTTCTTACAAAATAAGGAATAAATCAACCAGTCATGTTTAGGTAAATATTGCACCAACCATTGCGCCATCGACCGCCCCCTAGAGACCGGGGCAGCTGCTGCGCATAGAACACCAGCCAAGCTGCCCACGTACAGTGAGATGACAGCTAGAGCCGCACCTCTTGCAAGTCCAATTAACGTTATGGCACAGTGGATGGAGCAACAAAGAAGCTGCCATCCACCTGGCTCTAGTGTTGGAGGGAAAGGCTTTGCAGGTGCTCCTCGACCTAGCCCCAGTGGAGCAGCGGGACCTCCGGGCCCTGACCATGGTGCTGGAGAAGCAATTCGGGCAACGACCCGTCACTGACCAGAGCAGAGAGCAACTAGCCAGCTGCCACCGCCAAGAGTGAGACAGCCTGGGCACCTTCGTCCCAGATGTGCAGCTGCATGCCCGACATGGTTACCCGCAGTTCAACGCAGCCGCCCAAGAGGAACTGGTCTTCCACGCTTTCCTGCAGGGGCTCATGCCGGAGTAGTTTTGCCAGCATGTCTGCCTCGCCATGCCCTGATCCCTCAGTGAGGCTCTTTGCGAAGCTGAGCAGACTGAGGTGGTACTCTCCACGCAGCTTACCCATCAAAAGGCTACCGCTCTCCGACCACATGTCAGGTGGGTTGACTAAGATGAAGAGGAGGAGGTAGAAGAGGTCTACCAAGTTCTGCTTCCGCCACAGCAGTCTCAGCGATGGCCTCCAACATTGAGGCGACATCCACTCCAGCCAACTGACTGCTGTTACCAGTGTGACGAGCCTGGTGACATAGCCCACAACTGCCCAGCACCAGCACCAAAAGCCAGAGTTACCCGGCTGGTGGGAAAAGGACAGCAGGGTGGCCTACTGAGGGGACCACCACGCCAGTCTCCAGCCCCCCTCTAAGGCCGATGCATGCTGGTTAGCCACCTAGGTCACACCAAAGGACTGTATCTGAACTGCCAACTTGACAGTCGACCCTGCCCGGGCCTGGTAGACACGGAGTCTATCATTTCCCTGGTGCGACCTTGCATCCCCCCGGGCACCACCGGCCCACTCTCGGTGGCATGATCACCAACCAACACTCAACTGATGACAGTGACAGGAGAAATGGTTGGCATGAGAGGGAAGAAGTTACTGCAAGTCCAGGTGGGAGACCAGAAGCTGGTGCATGAGTTCTGGCTCACCAGCATCCAAGACCTGTGCATCATCGGCCTGGACTTGCTGACCCGTTAACGTTTCAGGGGAAACCATAACCCTCAGCAAAAAGACCATGGTGCTCCAGTCAAGCCAGGGGAAGAACAGTCAAAGATCAACGAGCCAGTCGCCAAGCAGCCACCGCTCAGCAGACACAGAGCTCCGGTGCAGCATTAGAGTGCTGCTACTGTCAGCGGCAAGAGTAATGGGGCCAGATGACGCCTACAGTGGCAGCTGTCCAGAATGCCATCAATGAGGAGAGGCGGTTCCTGTTGACCATGCAGCAATTGAGGCAGCAGCATGAGGCAGAAGTGACCCTGGCACTGGTGAGGGGCTGGCTGGAGATGAGACAGCACCCTGAGTGGACAGACGTGTCAGCACTGGGGCCTGAGGTGAAGGCCTACCACTCTCAATGGAGCAACTTTGAACTCCATGACGGGTTGGCATACCGGAGGTGGCAAGTTGCCGGATCAGGGAAGGACTTCCTGCAGCTATTGGTGCCCCGTGTGCTCCATCCCCAAGTTCTCCAGATGGTCCATGGCTCGGTAGGGGTGGGGCACCATGGGAATTCCAAGACTCTCCATCACCTCAGGGGGCAGTTGTACTGGCCTGGCTGTCGATGAGACGTGGAGCTACACGTGCACTGCTGCGACTCCTGCGCTACCCAGAGGGGACCAACCCAGTGCTCCCACACCCCACTGCAGCAGTACTTGGTGTTTGGTGCCCCGCCCAAGCCCAAGATTGCCAGGGGAAAAGAAATGGACTACCTCTGAGGACTGAGGGACTGCCTGCAGGTGGTCCACAACTGCACCTGCTGGGCCCAGGCCAATTTCAGAGCACAGCAGAGGTGGACCTATGTATGATGCACAGTGCCTTGGGCAGGCCTTCCTGTGAGAGGACAAGGTATGGGTGATTGTCCCGTTCGCAAGAAGGGGATTTCAGCCCAGCGAGGTCTTGGGCCGGCTGTCTGAAGTGGTGTACCGGGTACCCAGCTGCACATGGTGTTGCAGCACCAGAGCAGACTCTCCCCATACCATCCCTTTGCTTTGCCTTTTGTTGGGGAGGAGGGCGACAGTAGCACCCCATGCACCAATCAATGTGATTCTCCTCCAGTTGAACTTTCTATAAGTCCCAGGTGGCCTGTTCGCCAGCAGCGCCACCCTGGAAATTTGGGTGATGGGGTCGTCGAGAACGACGGACCCCCCAGGTGGGGGTGACCAGAGGAGGTGGTCGCTCTGACTGTTGGCAGTTCTACGCTGGGGGAGCGCAAAAGATTATGGGGGTGGGAAACTGTTGTGATTCAAAATGGGGTTTTATGTGTTCAAATGTTCTTTTCATGTTTTGGTTATTGTGGTTGTGTTGTTTGTTTGGGGGTTCGACTCGGACTAAGTAGACGACCATTTTACTGACTGACTGACTATAGGACCATGACTTAAGTCTAATGTTTCCAGAAATGACCTTGGGGGAGAAACTATTGCTCGTTAGCCAATTTGGTGTGCAAATAAAAGAGCACTCCCGGGATCGTGCAGTGTATGGGACACGGGAGTTGCCATTAAATAGAGATCTCTGCCTCTCCACTCCTTCTTCCATGCCGGCTCGTCACAATATGCTGCAGGTGTGGTTACAATTTAAGTTAATCAGAGTGTGGGCGTGACTAAACAGGGAGTTGGCTTGAGGCAGGTCTGACACTAGCAGATTGCAACTTCTTAGCAGGCTAATAAAAGGGGATCGTAGACAGAGGTTCTTTCCTAAATTGATGATAATGTTCAAATGTTAGGGCAGATGGTAATATGAGCATTAAATTGGCGTTCGACAGGAATGAGTCATAACAGTTTGAGTTAAAGATCTCAGACTAAAGCTCGTATTTCTGCCAAGTTATTCATATTAATGTATTCTACTCAGAGTACGTCTGAATGAAATGACAGTGTATTATTATTTCCCTACCTCTCAATAATCATTGGGTATCCTTTAGCGTAAATATAGAGTAAAACTTATGTGGCGCACATTCCTCTATCCTTAACAAGACAATAAGAATGGATGAGGAGTCACTAAGTTTTCAGTCCTTCAACCTATGAGTCTTAAATCAACCTATGTGTAATCCAAACTCTACATTAGCTTTTAATTATCTTTTCACAATAGAGGTTACCTGAAAACCGCAAGCAAAATGGGCCCTCTACTTCACAGGGAAAGCTACTCAATTGGGAGTGTGCGTTAATTTTGATCATTTTAAAAATTCTTAGCTGTGAGGAGTACATGAACCCTGTCAGTTTGGTGTGAAGGTTGAAAGTTGAGGTTGAAGACAGGAAAGGCAGATATGGTGACACATTGATTCACTTATTGATTGCCCCAATGGTAGTAAGTGTCCTCTTATGCTCTGTACTGTTTTTCCCACACAAACCTTCACCAGCACCCATGATCCCATAAAGAATGTATGCTCAATGAGTGCCGTACTAAAGTAAGTAACATGAAAAATAGAGGGAAGGCGCATGGTTGGTTTTGCACAGTGTGTTCCCATCCCATAAGGAAGCAAATAGCCTGGCAACCAAACCAAAGAAAAAAATGTGACTTTTACAACTTTGGCTAGATTTACACAGGCATTAAAAAAAAAAAAACCTTCTGATCTTCATCTAAAGTAGCTGATGTCAGAGGGCGGACCATATGAAATGTTAACAGCTTTGAAAAAGAAATGTGCGTTCCATAAAATGTCAACATTGGGATATTAGGCTCACATTAAAAATCCACCAAAAATAGAACCACCATGATTATGTTGTAGATAGGAATTCCAAGTGCCTTGCAATAGTGTCTGCAGTTGATATTTATTGCTGTCATTTCAACAAGCACTCCCATCACCATGTAAAGGGAACATTACATAACATGTCTTGATGGGCTCAGGGCAAACATGAGCAGTACTGTTCAGTAAAGAACCAGGGAAACTAAAAGTGATATAAGCGTTTGCATTTTACACGTAATATTAACTTGGCATTTGGGTGTGGTATAGTTTTACTCTGAGTGACCTTTAGATTGATTAAACCCATTTAAAGTTGATGTCCATGTAGTGCTGATGTAGCCCACTGAGTTGTTTTTCATTTTCATCTTTTCATTACAGCTTGTTTTACTATGCAGTTCTAACTGTGCCACAATGTGAAGCCTCTGCTGTCATCAACCATGTTAACTTTTTGAAAAATCTGAAGTAAAATTCAAAAAACAAAAAGGGCAAGCAGGTCCTTCCATTCTTCCAGATGGCCAAGAACACAAAGCAGTTCGTGTTTTAAAACACAAAAATACCTCTGTAACCTTGGCTTAAAAGATGGCCTTTAGCCAGTCTTACTTTCACAAACGCCGACATTCAGAAATTCAGCATGTTCAGTGGACTGGGATGGAAAAAAGGCCTCATGTTAATGTTTGCTCAGCTCTTTCTACCTTGTTTTTTCAGGCCTCTGAGCCGTTTTCCTCTTTGGGATGTGTTACTTTTCAAAGGATGGTCTGAATATAACACTTCTCACTCAATGGCACTTCAAGTCAATCCTTGAAGATACTAATCTGCTCAACATTGGTGTGTGACATTTATCTTCTCCCAAAATGAAAGTGATCACCATATTCACTGAGAAACATGAAAATTGAGTGCAAACTTGGTGATACTCATTTAAACATACAGCAGTTCAAAGTTGGCCTTTAGGATTTGTGATAATAATAATAAAAACAAATCATGCAGGCTTTCATAGACTGTATATTAAAGTTGGGTCTTTATTCAAGAGCATTTAACACCAGAATCAAGTATACCTAAGAGCATACAAAATATACTGTAATATTAATGTTCTTATCGTGTAGTTCTGCCTTACATTGTGTTGTAATTTCTGTAAGTTAGATTCTGTTCTGGTTAGCTGTTAAATTAGTTCCCTGGCTGGATACAGTCATTTATATGTGATGTTGGCATACATATCAGCTTGGCAGAAATGTGCGAGGCAACAGTGTGCAGATGGCAAAAAAACAAAAAATAATAATAATACTGTCCTTGTGCAAATGAAACTTTAGTTTAAAAGCTAGCCTTTAGCCAGTCAGTCATAAACCAAAAGCACAGTGGGTAACCACACACCCACTGTACCGAGAAAGTGTCATGTCATTTTGTCTCGAGTGCTTTTTCTTGTCCCCCTCAAAAAGGCAATACAGTTAGAATCACGTGATCCACTCGGGAACACGCTACAGCCGGAACTCTTAAGACGGCTGATTATTAGTTTTGGTTCAGCCAAGATCATCTAATTAAGTGAAAGAATCCAAACTATGGCCACGGTCTTCACGTGTTCAGGCACAAGATCCCAGGCGGTGAATGGGGTACCTTGGATCAGAGCTCACAGTCATAATAAGAGCAGGCAACAATGCTCGTTCACAGCAACAGACAGCAATTGACACAACTGCTGGTTGGCCTCGGCCGTTTTTGCAAGGCTGCCCGCGTTGCCGTCTCGAACACTTCCCATATGCCGTCCTTGGTTTTAGCAGAGCTCTCTAAATAGTCATACGCGCCAATGCGCGTGGCCATGGCTCGCCCGTCCTCCGTCCTGACGGGCTCTTGCTTCAGCCTGGCCAGCTCACTCCTCACGTTGTCGTCGTTCCGCAGATCTTTTTTGTTGGCGACTAGAATAATAGGCACGTTCGGACAGAAGTGTTTGACCTCCGGCACCCACTTCTCGGGGATGTTTTCGAGGGAGTCCGGGCTGTCCACCGAAAAGCACATGAGGATGACGTCGGTGTCGGGATAGGACAGGGGGCGCAGACGGTCGTAGTCCTCCTGTCCAGCGGTGTCCCACAGCGCCAGCTGCACTTGCTTGGAGTCCACCTCGATGTCCGCCACGTAGGTCTCAAACACGGTGGGGACGTAGACCTCCGGGAACTCGTCTTTGCTGAATACGATCAGCAGACACGTTTTCCCACAAGCGCCGTCCCCCACCACCACGAGTTTCTTTCGTATGTCCGCCATCTGTTTGCTCGGCTCCCACCAGCTTGGGCCCCGGTGTCACGCTCGAAACGGGTAACGTCCACTCGTCACGTCCCACTTCCCGGCTGGCTTCATACACAATAACGCGGCCGCTATAACCAGCAACGCCGCTTCCCGAGTAGCGCACGGCGCCCGAGCAGCGCCGGCGCTGTTCCTTATAAAGCGCACGGGAGCTTTCTTAATATAGCAACCCAATCGGAAACGGAGAGGTGAGATCACCGCGTGGCGAAGGGACAGGCGATTGGATCTCAACATTTCCGGCGATGTGGAGGAGGGTCATCCAAGAACGAGGACCCACCCGACCCGAGATCAGCCCGAGTCCACATGACCGGGGGCCCCCCGGGGCAACGTAACGCGATACTTCGCTTATATATTTATTATTTATTTATATTGCTACACCCCCCACACCACCACCCCCCTCCTCCTTTGAATGAGTCTCTTTCCGCCGAACTACTGTTTCTACGTGCGTCAGATGGAAGAAATCAAATCGCTTTGACGCTTCTCGTCAAACGAGTTCAAACCGCGCCCCCCCCCAAAAAACCCCGAACACACGGCGCGTCTAACGAACACACCCCATGCGGGACGGGCTGCGCCGACTTCATTGTCCGGCATCGGCGTAGACGTCAAATGTGCACGACTCCCAGCTTCTCCGTGATGCGGCGGATCCCCTCCCCCGCGCACGAGACAACACCGAAATAGACGGGTCGGTTTTAAACGCGCGGCACGAGGACGTGTGCTGCTTTTCTTTTTCTTTTCTTTTTTTGTTTTGTTTCGTTTGTTTTGTTTTGTCGCGGCGTCGCAGAAAAGGCAACAAAAAAAATTAAAAAATAAAATAAATCGGACCGACATTGTTTTTCTACGCAGGCCGACGTAGTTTACGCTACATCCAGGGAGGGGGCACTAGCAGCGTCTCCTAGCCGCGACGGCACGTCGAGGCATTGCTAAATCGCCGCTCTCCGCGGAAACAAAACAATCTCAGATCTCCGGCTCGGCGGCGTGCGAACAAGCAAGGAGACCCCCTCTCTCTCTCTCCCCCTCCCTCCCCCCCACACACACACGACGACGCGTGAGTACATTTACTGGGCTACGTCGGGCGAAAGTCTTATTTAAACGCGGGTTGTTGTCGCGGCGTGCGATTATTTCCCCTTTTGTTTAACGGTTTTTAGGCCCCCCCCTCTCTCCCTCTCTCTCTCTGTTTGGAACTTGGACGGGGGCCATGTTGTTTAGCTAAGGGGCTCGTTTGGCTTGACGCTGTAGCTCAAGACAGCATCGGTTTTTAGCAACTGGCGCTACCCGACTCCTAAGGTGAGCGAGTTAACTCGACGCACGGCTCCGTCGTTTGTTCCAACAGAGGCGGCGTTTACAAGCAACCCCCCCTCAAAAAAATAACATAAAAATACACATCTTAAAAAAAAAACCTCAACCTTGTCGTATACCTCGCTACTTGACTCGAAACCGAGAGGCGTCTCATTAGCTTGGCTATTGTACCTGTTAGCTAGCTAGCTAATGATAAACACAACGTCGGGCCCGCTAACAGTAGCCGACTAGCTGACCTGAGGTGAAGTTTGCTTTGAACAAGGGGATGCAGGCGCTGTGCCCCCGTCTCCCCGCTAAACGTCTAACTGAAAACGGCGCAATCGCAACAAAAATCGCCGGCAATTAATTGTTACCGGAACAAAACCTCTCGAGTGGCTCAAAACGATCGCCTCGCTCGCACAGTTGTCAGTTGAATTTGACAAGAATTTAGGACCTGCTTCTTGACGCCTCGTAAGCTAACGCTCGCTAGCTAGCTCGCTATAGCGTCCGTGGGTAGCGCCGGGGCAGTCCGCCGGGGTAGTTTCATTAACCCCCACCCCCCCACCCCGTGTTAGGTTAACCAAACGGCTCTCGTGTAATAGATTCGGTGAGCCGACGTCGTGTCGCGTAACGTTAACCCGCTAGCCGTTTGCCCGTTGTTGGGTCGTCTTCGCGACGGTTCGCCGTTTCCCTAATTTGGCGACCGTAACCAGGGCTAGCGTAATGTACAGCGGCGAGTCTTTATTGTGCCCGCTGTGAACCGCCGATCGCGGCAACCCGGTTAACCCGAGCGGCTCGGTCTGCTTCGCCGGACCCGCGAGCAGTGCGCCGGGTGCGTTGGCTGTTTCGGCCCGACCGGGTAACAACTCGGCCGGTCCGGCAGTTTGTGAAGTTTGTGACAGCGTCGCTCGCAGCCCGCAACGCCGAACGTACGAGCCTGGACGCGGGAGTGTGCGTGTCCCCGGGGGGACGGGGGGGGGACGGTTTGATTTTAACGGCCGTTTTTCGTGCCTCGTTTTGAGGCGCGATCGATCGTTGCCCTGGGTAGATCCGAGACTCGCGCGGAGCCCGAGCCTGGAGTGCGAGACTAGATTAGGCGACGCCTCCTCGGTTCCCCGTTGGAGGAGTTGAATCGTTAAGAACCGCCGTTCTTGCCACAGGTAATTTAGCCATTTTAAGTTGCCTCATGGTTTAGCCAGTGGCTCACGCCTAGTAAGGGACGCCTCCATAATACCCACAGCCTGCGGACGACCTTTTTTCCTTTTGTAGATGCGTCGACGAGCGACGACGCCGGCGTCAGAAACTGCGGTATTACAGAAAACGAGGATTCGGTTAGCTTGCCGCGCTGCTGTGTTGCTGGGCAGCCAAATGCTTGCGACGGGCCCCGCTAAATGTGCCGAGCACGCCAGTGAAGAAAACATAAAGGCTGTGTGTGTGCCAAATGTAATAATAGTAGCAAAAATAATTACATGTATTATTGCGCTTCTCTAGACACCCAAAGCGCCTCACACTGAAGGGAGTAGCTCGCTTCGACCACCACCAGTGGTGTAGGGACGCCCGACCAAGCCGGAGGTAACACGGGGATTTGAACCGGCTGTCCCCGTGTTGGCAGGCAGCAGAACAGACCGCCACGCTACCCGGACGCCCCCCCCCCCAATTACATGTATTTTAACTAAATGCGCTTTTGACAAAGACGTGTTTTGTTAACGAATTAAGAGGTGTCTTTGCCCATCTTTGTGTAAAACGGTGCCAAAAGCAGCTGAGTGTATAGGGAACCGTTGCATGTAACTATTAAATGTAATCAAGTTGTTAACATGTAATTATTGTTATTATGTGATTGCTTTTTTGCCATTTGGCCCAAGTGATGTCCGTTGATGGCTAAAGAACCACTAATAATTTGTTGTCTAAACCGTATCATCCTCTGTAGGCTTTCCCGTGGAATGAGCGTTCCATGCAGCATCCTAGGTATGAATGACGTGGCCTGGCAGGAGACAAGAGGTGGGATGCTGCATGCAAATGGTGCTCCTGAGACTGGGGCTGTCAGAGTTCATGGAGGAGGCCCCCTAGCTACAGTCGGGGGAGCTGGGCAAGGTCCTGGGGTGCCACATTTACAGGGCATGGACCGAAGCGCTAACCCTACCCCAGGAACCCCACAGCCTCCGCTGAGCGGGCGATCTCAAGATGATGCCACAGTTGGATACTTCTTCCAGAGGCAGCCAGGGGAGCAGCTTGGAGGTTGTGTGCCCAGCAAGCATCGCTGGCCAACTGGAGATGGCAATCATGTTGACCAGGTAAGTGTTGGTTTTTCACCCCCAAGGCCTTTTGTTTTGTAGGCAAATCATTGCGGTCTTTTACAGGTCAGAATAAGAGCTTGCAATGTTTTGCAAGAGTTGCTTTCTAAAGCTGATTTAAAGGGGTTCTGTATGAGTTTTACCATGATTATAAATTGCACTATACTACGATTCATAATATTTTTGTCTACTACTGTGGGTCGAATCAGGAAAACATGTTGGTAGAATAGTTTATTTTTTGATCAGTTAGTCTTTGGACAGTTAAATTTATTAATAGGACATGCATTACCTTCAAATTATGACAGTTGCTCATTTTCCCACAACCCATTGGTGAAATGGCTGAAAGGTCCAACTGAAAGTTGCATTTATTTGCATCAAAAACTGGTAAATTTGAATGTCAAATTGTTTTAATCATTTTCAGTCATATTCATCATGTACTTCCTCCAGAACGTTTCTCTAGCGACTCCACAACTCGGTGTTGTCATTTGGGTTCATTGTGTAGGGAACTGCATACATGTAGTAAAGCTTACTTTTTTATGCCTACCCTCTTGCACCACAATATCCAGAACTCTTGTATTTGCACTCCAAAATCCAAAAAGCAAGTCCTGGAATTACTCGTATGACTTGATTTAGAAAAAAAAAATCCTTCAGTACTCTGTATATGGCAATTTGATAGAGCAGATAGAAAATGTGGATTGGGGGCCTGCAACAATTGTCTAATGCTGAAGAGCATTTAAAAATAAAACTTAAAGAGAATATAGTCCTCTCTGCGCACTGCAGCGTAGGGATGAGTACTGAAACCCGGTATTAAATGGGCCCCGGGGCTAAATTATTAAAGACAGTAGTATTGATAAGCTATATTGATAACAGTTCTGCTATTGGTAGTGGACAAATTAAGAAAATACATTTTCTATTTATTTAGGCCACAGAAACTTACCTCACCAAATCCATTTCCAATTTCAAATAAGATTAAGACATTTGTGTATGATGAATTTTCGCTATTCCCAACCCAGAAGAGAGATCTGTCTCTCTGAGCCTGTCCTATGTGCGAGCTGAGGGGCGGGGCCAGCTCTCTTCTTCTCTGATGCACACACACAGACCCTACTCTTAGTGACAATGGCGGAGAGAACTAAACGGTCAAAAGTCTGGTTATACCTCACTAGAGTCGATGCTGACAGTGCTCGTTGCAACAAGTTTTTTTGCATGTAAGGGCGGAAACACAAGCAATCTTTCAAAACGTCTAGCGAAAGTGCATCAAATACAGGTGGGGAAATGCATAGTTTTCGACCGCTTCACTTGGTAGTTCATCTCTCGTTGCGCCATCTACCTCAGGTATGTTATGTTGCGTATGCTAGCAGCCTAGGGCCCACACTGAGTTAACAAAATTATACAAACACAGGTTAATGATTAAAAATAACTATTTCTGTTAATTCTGTTCTTAAGTTGTTTTGTTTTTTCTCTTAAACAATAACAAGAGTACCGTTAAAGTACCGGACCGATAAGCAGTATCAGTAAGAGTAGTAGTACTGTTAAAATCTTAACGATACCCATCGCTACTGCAGAGCTGGACCAACCTATCGCAAGAGGACATATTTCATGCTCTGATGTTTGAAATGGAAGCTCAAGGGATTTACTCAAAATACATGGGATGTGAATTAGCAGTGGCTACTGTTAACTTGCTTACTGATAATGCAGTGAAATATTAGAAACCCCATACATGAATAGGCTACACGTTGAGCTACTTTATCATTAATATAAAATATCGTAGCTTATGTTTAACAGGCTGAAGCAGCAGCCGAAGTGCACACCTGCTCGAAATTCAGATCCCATTTTTAAACCATTTTAAATGATTTTAACCTCCATTTAGATGCCATTTTAACTGTGCTATGTGATATGGCAGTCTGAAAGTGGCTAGAGAATGATTATTCATTTCAAAATAGAAGCTAAATTCAATATTAGAGTCAAGATTCAATCATGAATCTAATGTTGAATTTAATTTGTGGGTTCGTTTGATTTGGTTGTTAGATCTGTTTTAGTTTCATTATTAAGTCTGGGCATGAATTAAGTTATTAACCAGACCTCAGTTACTCATCTGGCAGGCTTACTACAAGTAAAACTCATCAACACCTTGTGTATTTTGTTTCTTAGGGGAGGTAGCAGCTACATATGTTTTAGGCTTGCATGTGATGAGTGGGGTGAAGGCGGGGGGGGGGGGCAGTGTTGAAGAAACACAGTAGTGTAGTTTTCGTTCCTCAACAGCTGATGCAACTGACACTCATTTTGACCAGTTTCCCACTACCTTTTATCAGCATCTAAACAGATGGCTATATTGGCTTAAACTTACAGCAGTTTTGTCACATTTTGCCCTTTCCATTGCCCACATGTCATTTGAATGAAAATTTCCACAGTAGTAGAATCAGTTTTGTAATACTGATATGGATTTTTATCTGACTGTTCACCATGTTGCCCTCAATAGTCTCATCATTACCCTGAATGATGAGACTACTGAGGGCAACATGGTGAACGCCCCACTGTTAAGCTCTACTCAAGGTTTTTTTTTTTTAATCGGATCTCGAATTTACTTTAGAATGGACTGTGTTCACATTTCCTTGGTTCAGAACCATCTTTTAACCATCCTCACCTGGCAACACAGCTGGAACGATTGTGATTAGCTCAATACGGTGATCACACCAAAGTCCTTCCCAACTTTCCAAGTAACCCCCGTTCCCTGTCCCATACCTGTCAAAAGACCTTTGTTCAGCCAGCCCTACGTGTAAACAGTGGGTTTCAAGGTGAATTATAACCCGGCCTGATTGGGGGGGGGGGGGGTCTCTGTCTTGGGCCAAGTGTCCATGTTTGAAGTTATATGGATGCAAAGAGAGCCTTTTTGTACCTTTTTATGGTATAATTAACTCAACATATTTCTGCTTGGTGCTCATATACCTTGTCTGAAACATATTTGTGGCCTAAATTGGTTCCTAAGAACTTTCTCATTAAAATAAATTAGATGAGGTCTGTATTGTGAGATAAATGTAGAGCACCATGTAATCCCTGGTCCACTCTAGGTTTTTTTTTTATTATTATTATTTTAGTTATCCATCTCTCATAAACAGAAACATTTTCGTTTAAAGCTGCTTTAGGGAGTATTTTTATGGTAAAATATTACCTTTTAATTGCTATTAGTGTTGAAAATATGACGAATATAAGAAGTCACAATATTAGAAGCCATGATCCATGGTTGTTTGCTTACATCACTGAAGCGACATGAAACTGAATTTTGGGAATTGCAGTCAGCTAAAACATGGTGCCACTTTGTCTACAGTCATTGGCTGGAAATTCCCATGTGCTGCTTTGAATTAATGCCTTTATCTACACAGTCCATATAGCAAAGCTCAAATTCGTACCATGCATTTGTCCCATTGTGACCTGTTCATGTTTTTTTTTTTCATTCTTTTTAGATTTTAACTATTTATGTAATATGCATACACATGAAAATAGTCCTTATTCACAACATATTGGCTCCCAAATTATTGATTTGCCAGTGGGGTTTTTATTTTATTTTATTATTATTATAAAATATAGCCAATGGAGAGGAAGGGAAAAAGGGCAAATTCGCCTTCATTTCATAAGAGATCTGTTGAGTTTTGGTATTGGCCCAAAGTTGCCAATACCATATTCTTCTAGTTAAAGTGTGGATCGGGTTATCATTTTGTTCTCAGAATATGAATATCAATGATGGAGCATCCCCATGGCCCTGAGAGCAGGATAAGCGGTTTGGATAATGGATGAGTGGATGATGGAGGATGTTCGGTTGATCATCTGTGTCTTCATCGTTCTGCTTTTGAAATATGCGCCTATCAACCGAAGCAGTTTGGAGTTGGACACAAACTGAGGCATCCCTATTAGACAGTTGACACAGTTAATGCGCTGTTTTTGTAATGCGACCGGTGTCAGTTTAGCGTTTAGAATTATGCTTTCTTGAAGGTTGGGGATATGCCAATTATTATGAACATCTTTCCTTGAGCTAAATTGTCAGATCCCCAAGACTTCTAATATCATATAAATGGCAGTTGCCTGGTGTTGCTGCGGTGTCAGTGAATCACAGACTTTGTGTCCCTGTGTAAGGTTTTGCTGATGGGGTTCAGTACTCCTAACCCTGCAGAAAATAGGCTCACAAAGGTTATTGATCAAGATTTTATCACAGTAACACTTCTGTGCTTTGAAACTGCAGAGTTTTACGTCAGTTACGAGAAAGCAGATGAGACATAACCATAACATACTTGAAAGGTGAAGTGGCTGTATCAGTTTCTAAAGTCTATTTGTATTTCTCAGCAAAATTAACTTTTGAGATTTATCTTAGGATGGTTAAAACTATATCACTATGTGACAGCTTTCCTTACCAAACAGATCATGAAAATCTTACTCTTTAGGGCGTCCGGGTGGCATAGTAGTCTATTCTGTTGCCTACCACCGCAGGGATCGCCGGTTCAAATCCCCGTGTTACCTCCGGCTTGGTCGGGCGTCCCACAGACACAATTGGCTGTGTCTGCGGATGGGAAGCCGGATGAGGGTATGTGTCCTGGTCACTGCACTGGCGCCTCCGGTCGGGGCACCTGTTCGGAGGAGGAACTGGGGGGAATAACGTGATCCTCCTACGCGCTGCGTTCCCCTGGTGAAACTCCTCACTGTCAGTTGAAAAGAAGCGGCTGGCGACTCCACGTGTATCGGGGGAAGCATGTGGTAGTCTGCAGCCCTCCCTGGCTCAGCAGAGGGAGTGGAGCAGAGATCGAGACAGCTCGGAAGAGTGGGGTAATTGGCCGGATACAATTGGGAAGAAAAAGGAGAGAAAATCCAAAAAAAAAAAAAAATCTTACTCTATTCGTGGCTGCAGTATGGTTGCAGTATAACGGTATCGAATGTTTACTGAAATTATTTTAAGATATCTATTGTTTTATAGGTAGGTATTTGACTACTCATTTCATGTACAGACTATATTGTACAATGTCATTAATAAACTTTGTGGTAAATAAAGCTATGAATACTAAACAGAAATTTTGGTAAGTTAACAGTAGTCTACTGTCTCATTAGTTGGACTTTGAAACGTTTTAAGGTATAGTTTTAGTGATTTTATTATCATCTCTTCAGTGAGTTGGGCCAATGTAACATGCACTGTCCTGCGTTCAATGGTTGTAGCGTTCTGCTTAATGTCCTCTAATTTTTCTTTCATGTAGAGTGTTGTACCAAAACCAACATGTGGACTCGTAGTTTGAATCTTTTCTCTTACTTTAAAATCAGGTCCGTGCTGTGGATGAGATGAACTACGACTTTCAAGCTCTTGCATTGGAGTCAAGGGGCATGGGAGAGGTAACTATTTGGTTTTCCACTCTGACAGCTGCTTTTGCTTTTGGACTACATTTAATCTGACTAAAAGGATGTTTCTCACGAAATAACCGTTCTACTGCTGCTTCTGCGCCAACAGATGGTCGGTTCTCTCACATCACCAGTTGTGTCGAGTGCCCCAAACACACAAATCAACCCACAAATGCTGAATGTTGCCCAGACCATATTTTCTTCTCAATATATGCCCAATTGAAAAAGGCTTATGAAAAGACTTTTTTTTCCTTCCAAACTAGCACAGTGCTATATCAAGTGAAATGGCAGTAAGGAGAAAGATCTGGCTGAGCTACACTACATTACAACCTCAAAGTTGGCTATAGGCTTACAAACTGACCATTGTATATCAAAATTTTGTTAGGCTTTTGACTTTATTTAATGGGGCTTTGCCATGTCTTAATTCACTGTACTCTATAATGATCCTATACTGCAAATGCTCTCAGTTGCAAAAATAGTGAGCTTTAACCGTCTTAACTTGGTGGCTATTATCAAATTCCCGTAACACTTCTTGCCTTATGTATGTTATTTATGCTTCCCTTCAATATGGTGCACTCTATACTTTGATGGCAGGTTCATGCAGAGTATCTAATAAAGATGTATTTGCATCCTAATATCGATAAA
The DNA here is from genome assembly GCF_029633865.1 of Lampris incognitus. Lineage (NCBI taxonomy): Eukaryota > Metazoa > Chordata > Actinopteri > Lampriformes > Lampridae > Lampris > Lampris incognitus. Next base: position 16,180,218 of record NC_079225.1, on the reverse strand, counting down.
GTTGTCACTAGGAATGTGTGTCATTATTGTGAAACACTACTCAAGGCTAACAAGAGTTTTTCTCCAAAGCTTCTACCAGCAAAAAAACTCTGGGACTCTGATGAACTGGCCAAGGATGGAAGGAAAGGGATGCTTCTTGGAGAGGAATGGAGGGATAATGCATGGGGATCATCTCGTGAGTGTCTCATGTATTCCACTGAACTTTGTTAAAGATTCTGAATTTGCTGTTAGAGGTGTGATAGGAAATATGCTAGATTTGATCAGGACAACAACAAAAAAAACCTCGTGCACATAAGCGGTACACTGGTATGCATGTATGCTGGTACACATGCACTGCTGTTGGGGCAAACATTTCACTCCAACAGGGTTCCACTCTCCTTTGCGCATACATGCATTGATAATCTTTTGCTGTGTAGGATGCAATAGTCTCATTTTCTCCATTTCAGTACTCTGCTACACTGCTCCCCCCTTTTATTCCCTGTTGTCACTAGAGTCAATTACTTGTAGTTATGTACAATGGAGTCCAGGCTTTGTTACCAGATTAAAATTTCAGCAAGATAGTTATATGTGCATCGGAAAATGTAACCAGATTCGCCTCTGAAGATGGCCTATTTGCACTTATGTCAGCATGCTAGTGGGCTTATTAAAGATGACATCCAGCTGAATCAAGTCCTCCTGAAAACAGCTTTTATTTCACTGAGAAGGAGAACAGCAGAGTACTGAACCGATGTACGTGTGTCCTGACAGGCATGCATGCCGGTGTACCACTTAAATGTAACCCTGCCTATAATATTGGTAAACAAAAGTCAATCCACTTGCATATAACTGTGTGTTGCACATCTGCCTCAACACAAACATGACATCTATCTTCACAATCTCTCCTCATTCAAAATACCTTTCAGATCACTCGGTGTCCCAGCCAATCATGGTGCAGCGACGACCAGGCCAGAGTTTCCATGGGAATGGTGAGGCCAATTCTGTGCTGTCACCTCGCTCAGAGGGGGGAGGCCTTGGAGTAAGCATGGTGGAGTATGTCCTGAGCTCCTCTCCAGGAGATAAGATGGATGGCCGTTATAGGAATGGTGGTTATGTAAGTTGGTTCACTCACTCTCTCTGCCTATCTCTGTCTGATTCTCGTCTCTCTCTTTGACAGGAGTAAACGATACATTGGCCAAATAATTCATTATTGGTAGTGTCCTAGAGACAGTGGTGCTTGAAAGTTTGTGAACCCTTGAGAATTTTCTATATTTCTGCATAAATATGACCTAAAACATCATCAGATTTTCACACAAGTCCTAAAAGTAGATGAAGAGAACCCAATTAAACAAATGAGACAAAAATATTATACTTGGTCATTTATTTATTGAGGAAAATTATCCGATATTACATATCTGTGAGTGGCAAAAGCATGTGAACCTTTGCTTTCAGTGTCTGGTGTGTTGAAAAAGGCTTATGACAGACTGTCTTTTTTTTTTCTCCTTACATACTAGCACAGTGCTATATCAAGTGAAATGCAGTAAGGAGAAAGGTCTGGCCGAGCTACACTACATTACAACCTCAAAGTTGGCTATAGGCTTACAAACTGACCACCGTATGTCAAGATTTTAAGCTTTTAACTTTATTTAATGGAGCTTTGCCATGTCTTAATTCACTGTACTCCATAATGATCCAATACTGCAAATGCTCTCAGTTGCAAAAATAGTGAGCTTTTAACTTGGTGGCTATCATCAAATTCTCGTAGCACTTCTTGCCTTATGTATGTTGTTTATGCTTCCCTTCAATTTGGTGCACTCTATACTTTGATGGCTGGTTCATGCAGAGTATCTAATAAAGATATATTTGCATCCTAATATCAATCATAAGATTTTCACACAAGTCCTAAAAGTAGATAAAGAGAACCCAATTAAACAAATGAGACAAAAATACTATACTTGATAATTTTTTTATTGAGGAAAATGATCAGATATTACATATCTGTGAGTGGCAAAAGCATTGTGACCCTTTGCTTTCAGTATCTGGTATGTCCCCCCCTCCCTTGTGCAGCAATAACTGCAACTAAATGTTTCTGGTAACTGTTGATCAATCCTGCACATTGGCTTGGAGGAATTTTAGCCCATTCCTCCGTACAGAACAGCTTCAACTCTGGGATGTTGGTGGGTTTCCTCACATGAACTGCTCGCTTCAGGTCCTTACACAACATTTCGATTGGATTAAGGTCAGGACTTTGACTTGGCCATTCCAAAAACATTAACTTTATTCTTCTTTAACCATTCTTTGGTAGAATGACTTGTGTGCTTAGGGTCATTTGTCTTGCTGCATGACCCACGTTCTCTTGAGATTTAGTTCATGGACAGATGTCCTGACATTTTCCTTAAGAATTCGCTGGTATAATTTGGAATTAATTGTTCCATCAATGATGGCAGGCCGTCCTGGCCCAGATGCAGCAAAACAGGCCCAAACCATGATACAACCACCACCATGTTTCACAGATGGGATAAGGTTCTTGTGCTGGAATGCAGTGTTTTCCTTTCTCCAAACATAACGCTTCTCATTTAAACCAAAAAATTCTATTTTGGCCTCATCCGTCCACAAATCATTTTTCCAATAGCCTTCTGGTTTGTCCATGTGATCTTTAGCAAACTGCAGATGGGCAGCAATGTTCTTTTTGAAGAGCAGTGGCTTTCTCCTTGCAACTCTGCCATGCACACCATTGTTGTTCAGTGTTCTGCTGATGGTGGACTCATGAACATTAACATTAGCCAATGTGCGAGAGGCCTTTAGTTGCTTAGACGTTACCCTGTGTTGCTTTGTGACCTGGCCGACTATTACACGACTTGCTCTTGGAGTGATCTTTGATAGTCAACTACTCCTGGGGAGGGTAACCATGGTCTTGGAAGTTCCTCCATTTGTACACAATCTGTCTGACTGTGGATTGGTGGAGTCCAAACTTTTAGAGCTGGTTTTGTAACCTTTTCCAGCCTGATGAGCATCAACAATGATTATTCTGAGGTCCTCAGAAATCTCCTTTGTTCTTGCCATGATACACTTCCACAAACGTGTTGTGAAGATCAGACTTTGATAGATCCCTGTTCTTTAAATAAAACAGGTGTGCCCACTCACACCTGATTGTCATCCCATTGATTGAAAACACCTGACTTTAATTTCACCTTCAAATTAACTGCTAATCCTAGGTTCACATACTTTTGCCACTCACATATATGTAATATTGGATCATTTTCCTCAATAAATAAATAACCAAGTATAATATTTTTGTCTCGTTTGTTTAATCTGGTTCTCTTTATCTACTTTTAGGACTTGTGTTAAAAATCTGATGATGTTTTAGGTCATATTTGTGCAGAACTATAGAAAATTCTAAAGGGTTCACAAACTTTCAAGCACCACTGTATGTGTACTCTATTATGTTCACAATGAATCTATGATTGCAGGGTGGTGGAGATGCAGATCAAGATGGGCGAGAGAAGGGCGACGTCCAAGAGAAATCATCGCCTTTTGAGGAAGACAAAAGCACAGAGATGAAGGTGGGAGATGACAACGATGCCTCTAAAGCCCCTGGAAGAGTCTTACTCAATGGCATGGACAGAGACTGCAAAGACTTTAAGTAAGTATGGTGTGTCACCCCCCCCCCCCCACACACACACACACACTGTGTTACTATACTATAGACCTAAGATGTCTAAAGATATAAATGCATTTGGTTGGCCTACACATAATCTTCCAAGAGTGACTCCACTGGCAAAGTGCTTCTTGGACATTGCCACCATCAGTTCATCATTTGGGAGGGCTTTCGGCACAGAAAGGAACATTAGCAATGTTTCCATCCAAAGGTTAAGTGACTTTAAGGCAAACTTCTGAAATTTGAAAAATTTGTCAATTTTGTATCTATTAGTGTGTAGCCATCCAACAATATACCAATTATACCAATTTTCTGTGTGCCCAGTAAGTATTTTCACATACAAACCTGAAATGATCACCTTATAAGCATAAAATTTGTTATGCTCTTACATGTTTTCACATCAAAATTGTGTACAGAGCCAAACTATATAACGGGAACATCAGTATTTGAACATTTTCAGTGTTAAATGTAGGTATAAATTTATCTTCATTCATTCAGTTACATTAATCATTGTGACATGTTGATTCAGTCTGAAGCTTGGATCTTTAGGGCTCATGTCTTGGTAGCTTTGAAGAATCTTCCCACCAAAGTTAAAGGGATGAAATCACACTTTCTCTTGCACAACCAGCCCAACCCCTGGAAGTCGCCAAGCTTCCCCCACTGAAGCCGTGGAGAGGATGGGTCCCTGTCAAGCTGGTTTGGAGATGATGGGCCAGCACCACTCCCACTCCCTCCAGCAGCAGAATCCTGCCCAAAACAAAGCCCCTGCTGAGGACTTCCAGAACCAGGAAGCCCAGAACATGGGAGGCATGGAGCAACCAGCTGGTGTGGAGTCTCTCCAGTTTGACTATGCTGGAAATCAGATTCAGGTGGACTCCTCTGGCACCCCAGTAGGATTATTCGACTATAACTCCCAGCAGCAGGTCCGTTGAACTAGATTTTTTTTTTAACTTAAATTCATAATTTGATGAAATCACATGGAATAAATCGCTGTCTCTTCTCAGCTATTCCAGAGATCCAATCATCTGACTGTTCAGCAGCTCACTGCTGCTCAGCAACAACAGTATGCCCTGGCTGCAGCCCAGCAACAGCACCTCGGTAAGTTGACCTGTTTTTCTTTTAGATGTCTTATATCACAATTTTAATTACTTTTGATTAACAGGCATGCAGTGAAAAATACCATTCATGGATGATTGATTTAAGATTTGATCATGACATGGTTTATTGTTCATATTACCCAGCTGGCCTCGCTCCTGCATTTGTGCCAAACCCTTACATCATAAATGCTGGCCCCCCTGGAGCTGACCCCTACACTGCTGCTGGGCTAGCAGCAGCAGCCACACTGGCAGGTTAGCAAACTAATTCTGTCTTTACATTAATGTGCCATGCTGGGATGTCTGTGAATGTTCTCATTCTGGGATGCAGTCTTATTTCTGACACATGTTGGGATCATGTTAAATTCAACCAAGAAGTTATGTTTAGCAAATGTATGGATGCATAACCTCTAACATCTGAACAATATTGACAATAAAATGTCTTTCTTCAGGTCCGACAGTGGTTCCACCACAGTACTATGGTGTTCCCTGGGGTGTGTACCCAGCTAACCTCTTTCAGCAACAGGCTGCAGCTTCTGCCAATCATTCAGCTAATCAGCAAGCATCCAATCAGGGACCAGGGCCAGGACAACCACAGGTAGGCATTTTAGTTGCTCGTTTTGTATTTTACCTTGCCTTCATATTTTTGTAAGTTGGATAAACAAATTTTTCTTTGAAGGATCTCCTGCTACTACTACTACCATTACTACTACTGCCACCACTACTTTCAGCTGCTCCCGTTAGGGGTTGCCCTATCCGCATATTTGATTTGGCAAAGGTTTTATGCCGGATGCCCTTCCTGATGCAACCCCCCTCCCCATTTATCCGGGCTTGGGACCGGCACTAAGAATGCACTGGCTTGTGCATCCTCAGCGGCTGGGTTCTTTGAATGATATAAAGCTAATATTATTTTAGATTTCATCAATTCCTATTCCAGTTCTGCCTGCTGAATCTTTTTACTGAATCCTTGTTCCAGTTGTTATGATTTTTGTCTGTGGGGGGGGACAAAATATTTCAAAATTTAGGGGTTAGGACTTTGGTCATCTTGCAAGGTCACACTCAAAAATTACTACATCTAGATACCATCATACTTTAGAATTCTGAAGTTTACTATCATGAACTGTACTAAACTTACAGTTAATTGTAGTGCAAATAATAACAGATATCACTTAAAGGACAGGACATCATTGTATATATTTGCTTTGCCTACTTAAATGAGGGAGATCTGACAGTTGAAAGGAATGTAATCCCTTCATGGTAAATGTCATCTCTGGTCTGTGATGGTCATTCACTTTCTATGTTTATCTGTCGCTGCATTATCTAAGCCACCGGTAGCCTGGAGGAGATTGTGTTTGGTTGTGTGCGCGCGCGTGTGTGTGTGTGTGTCCACGGCTAATCTCGCAAACTACTGGACCTATCGGATGAAAAACTTCTGTGTGGTTATGAGTGTATGATGAAGAACCTGTCATGGTTGCAGTGATTCAAAACATTTGTTCTCGCTGTCATCGTTCCCTCTCTTTATTCACTCAGTCAGGGCTCCAGACTAACTTTTTTCACCACCTTCCCAAAAAATAATTTGAACCGTCCCACAGTCGGTGTAAACCGTCCAAAATTCTAAATGTTGTCATTTTACTTTATTGTTGTCATCTGTTGTGGTTATTTGCATAAAAACACACTATTCAATTGATAGGGAAATACATGATTGTGTTTTTTATTTAAAGTTATTGCTTTGCTTAAAAAAACCTGGACATTAGTAGTTTTATGTATTATAAGCTGCTTAAAATTAGTTTTAGTAAGTTAATGTCTTAACTCTGTGTGTGTGTGTGTGTGTGTGTGTGTGTGTGTGTGTGTGTGTGTGTGTGTGTGTGTGTGGAGACAACCAGCTGCAGACTGCAGCTCTGCTCTCTGCTATGCTCACATTTTAGAGAATGTAATTAATATTTTCCTCATTAATTATGTATTATTAAGACCCATTCGCTATTAATTACAGCGCCGGGCTAAAGTTAGCTAGTTAGTAGCGAGAGTTCACGTTGAGTAGCCAGCCAGTGATGGTGTCTTTAGTAACAGCATGAGAAGACGCATTCCGTTGTAGTCGGTGCTCGGTTCACTTTCTCATTTGCTGAGCAGTAATTTAAAATAGGAAAATATAAAATCCCTTTCGTTCCGGAAGCATCCCGGGGAAGAGCTCTGTTCATCCCAGACACATTTTCTATTGTACCCAGGATGACTGGACACTGTTGGTCTCAAGCCCTACAATCTCTAGCTCACTAGACAAATGCTGCTCTCCGTCACTGCCCAGTCTAAGTCAACCATACGTATGCGCACCTCAAATCTACGGTTGAGTCAGATTGGGCAGCGACAACGTCAAAACCAAAACAATATGTATTCAGGTATGAGTCTTGAAAGTAAAAGAAGTTGATCATATTTTGCAAGCCAGCAAATCATTCACTGCTGGTCTCATCACAGGAAGACTGGATGAGTCAAAAATAATTCACCTTATCACCTCACCGCCATGCGGAAGTGTCATAGTCTCCAATGTTAAAACTCCACCATAAAAATACAATTTCAAGAGTAGGATTAATTCCAGTCACAGCTGGAAATCATCTCAGTAGCTACAATAAAATGTTTCCCATGGCTGAGCCCATGTTTACTTACCATTGTTTTATGAATGAAAGTCAATCAGCAGAGCAGCCATTCACCTTGATTCATTGGGCAGCACAGTGGCGCAGTGGTTAGCGCTGTCACCTCACAGCAAGAAGGTCCTGGGTTCGAGCCCCGGGGTTGTCCAACCTTGGGGGTCATCCCAGGTCGTCCTCTATATGGAGTTTGCATGTTCTCCCTGTGTTTGTGGTGAGTTTTCTCCGGGTGCTCCGGTTTCTCCCACCATCAAAAAAAGACATGCATGTTAGGGTTTATACTTATGTCTGTGCCCCCGACCAAGGCAATGGAAAGAAGAACTGGAGATGGTCCCCGCGTGCTGCACAGCAGCTGCCCACTGCTCCTAGCTACACAGCTAGGATGGGTTAAGTGCAGAGAGGAATTTCCCAAGGGGATTAATATAGTATACGAAAATCAAATAAAATCAAAAATAATTTTATATCATGAAAACCGCGACGGTTGAATAGGGCCGGGCTGTATAACGATAATTATCTCAATGTAATTTTCCCCTGATAGAAATATAACAAATGTTCAATAAATATCAGATTTGATATAATTAAACCACCCATACACCATGAGAGAGGGGCACTAATGCACATTAAACTCTAGTTGCCAGCTGCCATTAAACAGAAGAAGAAGATGCACAGCCAGTCGTGTCACAGGGCTAGAGGTATGTTTACAGACGTAGTGGCTGACAGGTTTGTTGTTAGAGTGGAATAAGCAAAATACCACTAAACGAAAAGAGTGGCACCGAAAAAACCCATGATCAGCTCAAAGCAGGACAACACCATCGTCGACAAGAGAGGCCACTCAACTTCAGTTTAGAGATATTTTGGCTATTTACAAGCCGAGAAAAAGCAGAGCAGCGTGCACTGCAAACTGTGCCGAAGACATGTGCCAACGAAGACGGGCAACACCCCAAACCGGTTTCATCATTTGAAACTATTTTTTTTAAGTGTCAGCTAAAACAATTAAAAAGTTTCAAACCATCTGCACAAAGGGTTTGACATACTTCTGACCAGAATTATGATTTCTTTGTCTATTTTTTATTTGACAAAATCCTTTAAACCCTTTTTTGTGTTGTGTTTTTCTGAACTTTGCAGTCTGACCCATTTTAAGTTACATGTGTGCTGTACATTGTAGCACTTAATTTTTCTATTTCGATATTTTGTTGAGGAAAAGGACTGAAAAATGATTTTATGCATATTTTGATGTTAAAGATTTTGTCATTAATTGTTTTGAATGGTCTAGCTCAGATTTGTGAAATGTTCCACTGTTTGGCAAGTGTTTGTCATGTTCTGACAATAAAGTATAGTTTAAAACCGTCTGGTTTCTCCAACTTTCACTCAGCAACAAAAACCAGCCTTTAAACTTTAAAGAAATAATGATGACGTTTATCGTGATAATTATCCATCGACTGATGTGAAAATTCTTATTGTGATAACATTTTTGGTCATATTGCCCAGCTCTATGGATAAACACTCTTGAAGCCTTTTCCTACTGTTGTTTTCTTGCTTTAGAATGAAAAGTCCATCGGCAGAGCAGCCGTTCACCTTCATTCATTTTATATCATGAAAACTGCGATGGTTAAACACATTTGAAGTCTTTTTAATAGGGGCTTTGAAATTATGATAGCCTGATCTCTGTCATTTCATGTCAGCCTTGGTTGCTTTTGTATGAGGGTCCACTTAGGAGGCTGGACATCCACAGACTGACAGGCAAAACGTTTTTATTAGGTGGATTTGTTAGCTTGAGCGCTGCATATTAAGATTTTTTTCCCCATATTTCCTGTTCAATCGACATGGGTGCTTTGCAAAAGTCTTATGGCAGGACAAACACTGATTTTCTGTCCAAGTGTGCATGTATTTCCATTCTTCCAGTGAGCAAAAAAAAGGGGTGGTTTGTCACCAAGTTTGAACACCGGAGAAGGGGAGATGCATACGCCTGCCGGAGATCTGCACTCTGGGTGCACTCCTTTGTGAATGGAGTTGCCCTACCAGGAGCTCTCTAGGGATGAACTGGAAAAGGGGTGGTAGTTTTTCTGTGAATATGTATCTAAGAGAAAATTAGACTATGAATATACACTGATCAACAAAACATAATGACCACCTGCCTAACATGGTGTTGGTCCTCTGTGTGCAGCCAAAACAGCACCGACCCACCGAGGCATGGACTCTGTTAGACCCCTGAAGGTGTCCTGTGGTATAGGCACAAAAAAACGTTATCAGCAGTTCCTTCAAGTCCTGTAAGTTGCTAGTTGGAACCACTGTTGATCAGACTTCTCGGTCCAGCACATCCCATAGATGCTCAATCGGATTGAAATCTGGAGCATTTGTAGGCCAGGGCAACACCTTCAGCACTATTCAACACTCCTCAAACCATTCTCAAACAATGTGTGAAGTGTGGCAGGGGGCATTATCCCTCTGAAAGAGGCCACTGCCATCAGGGAATACAATTGCGATGAAGGGGTGTACCTGGTCTGCAATGATGTTTAGGTAGGTGGCACATGTCAAATTGACATCCACATGACTGGCCGGACCCAGGGTTTTCCAGCAAAACATTGCCCAGAGCACCGCACTCCGTCCACTGGCTTGTCATCTTCCCGCAGTGCATCCTGGTGCCCCATCACTTCCCTAGGTAAACGGCTCACATGTATATGGCCGTTCACGTGATCTAAAAGAAAATGGGGCAAAGTGACCTTCCACTGCGCCAAGGTCCAGTTCCAACGTCCGTGTGCCCATTGTAAGTGCTTTCGGTGGTGGACGGGTCATCATAGGCACTCTGATCGGTCTTCGGCTACACAGCCCAATACGCAGCAGGGTGCGATACACTGTGTTATGACACATTCTTCCCGTAACCATCATTAAAATTTTCTGTGACTGTGCCACAGTAGACCGTCTGTCGGTTCAAACCAGATGGGATACCCTTCGTTGCCCTCGCACATCGATGAGCCTTGGGTGCCTAACATCCTGTTGCTGGTTTGTGGTTTTTCCCTCCTGGGATCACTGTCGCTAGGTACCCACCACTGCTGACCTGGGAGCACCCCACAAGCCTTGCCATTTCAGCAATGCTCTGACCCAGTCATCTAGCCATGATAATTTGGCCCTTGTCAAAGTCGCTCACTTCTTTACTCCTGCCCATTTCTCCTGCATCCAACATGTTGACTACAAGAACTGATTCACTTACCATCTGATCTACCCAGACCTTGACATGTGCACTTGTTTGGAGATTATCATTATTCGCTTCACCTGTGAGTGGTCATAAGGTTTGGCTCATCAGTGTAGGGCACTATCTTACCATATAAACTTATATGTCAATTGATGTTATACCTGACCTAAATACAAGATGTTTCCAATACTAGTGCTCCCTGAATGCTTGTATAATGCTGATTGGGAGAGACACTGGCAAATGTGCATTCTTTCTGGTTTAAATCCTGCTGCAGTAAATGCTTTACCATATTGGAGGTGCCTAAAAAATAAAAAAAAATATTGGAGGTGCCTCTGCCGTTAAAAATTCTTGCCGCAACGGTTGCAGTGTGCTATGTTATTGTCTTTTGTGAAACTTGGCTGACAGAGCACCAGCAGTTTCCGGCAGTTGACTGAAACTTGTTTATATTTTTAATGCATTTAACTAGTTTTATAAATGAGACTGAAACTGATTTTAGCATTTGAAAAGCGGCTTTAAAAATGTACAACCTGTTTTAGCATTGGAGCGTCCCTCATTAAATATCTATGCAAACATTCAAATTTTGGTTAAAAATTGCCACTTATAATCGGTTTGAAATGCAAACAGTACAGTGGTGATATATTTTCCTTTCCCTACAGGTGATGCGCACAGGAACCAGTCAGCGCCCTCTTACACCTGGTCAGGGCCAGCAGAGCCAGCAGGAGTCTCTAGCAGCAGCTGCTGCTGCTGCAGCTAACCCAGCCTTGGCCTACACCGGCATGCCAGGTTGGCTGACTAGGCCGGGTGAAATGATACCCAGTAGTTTTACATTACAGAATCAAAAGGATACTGAAAACTACAGGTTTCACATTCAAAGTCTGGTATGGTGTTTGATGCCAAAGCAGTCTCACTAAATGCGCAACCTGAGCAGTTGGATAAGATGTGGTGTATTTTTTTTAACATGCTGCCTTCCTCTGTTATTGTTATGTATATCTTTTTTTCCTTTTTTATTCTCTAAATACTTTATTTGATACAATACCCTAGTATCTTTGCTATCATCGCCACTTGGTAATGCAACACTTTAGTTGCACAGGTTGTCATGTCATTCTACAACACAATGAGTCTTTATTGAGCACCGGGTGTTCTGTGATCAGTTCCTGGCTTATTTGGAATAGCATTTGAGTAAATCAACTTGGAATCCAAGTGCATTTTATCTGTTTTATAACTAAACCAAATAATCACATGGCTCATAATCCTGCTACTGTAACCAACTTGGCATATCTTCCAGTAGAGCTGCTCAAAGCAAGGTATAATGAATATCGACGTGTCTTAATTGCCTAACAATACAAATGTCTTAATTTATCACAGGGGTTTCAAATTAAAGTTGTTTGCATCTTAATTATAGCAAGCAGTCATCAGTTTAACCTTTCTAAATTGCCTTAAAGGGCCCACTTGTAGTAATCGGACCGTTTTCTCCATTTCATTTCCTCTGAATCTCTCCAGGTTATCAAGTATTGGCCCCTGCAGCCTATTATGATCAGACTGGAGCCCTAGTGATGGGCCCTGGGGCCCGCACTAGTTTGGGTGGGCCTGTCCGCCTGGTCCAGACCCCACTCCTAATCAACCCGGCAGCAGCACAAGCTGGTGAGTGCTGTTTCACCTCACAATGTAGACATTTCATCATGTGGTTGGGAGGCTACTTGACCACACAACTCAAATGTCTTGGGCACAGTCACTTAGCTGCTAATGTGTGGCCACCTTAAAACTGAGCATTTTACTTGTCACTATTTTCCCACTGTGGGCCAAATGGACCATTTTCTCTGATTTTCACACTTGTCTTTCTTCTTGCTCCCTTTTTTAGCAGCTGCTGCGTCTGCGTCGGGCTCTGGCAACAACATGTCTGGTCCTCCAGCAAATGGGCTGTACCGCTCCATGCCTCAGCCCCAACCCCAGCCTCAGCAGCAGCAGCCCCCCCCACCCAGCAGCGGCCTACCCTCCAGCTCTTTCTATGGCTCTGGCTCAGTTCCCGCCACATCTCAAAGCAGTTCCCTGTTCTCCCACACATCTGCCGCTCCACCACCACCTAGCTCTTCACTGGGCTTCAGCAGCACTGGAGGCTCCCTTGGTGTGGGCCTGGGCTCTGCACTGGGAGGCTTTGGCTCCTCTGGTTAGTGGCCAAATTAAGAATTCAAAACACAGTATTTCTGAAAATGTTCCTAACATATATTCCGTGATTTCTTTACACCATAGAATTGTTTAGCTTTGACAGTTGTTTGAGTCCCAGCCGGACCCCCATTTTGGACCAGTCGTCGGTTCTACTCAGTGTCTGTGGCTGTTTGCCCCACTTTCTATTCGTACCCATGTTAACCAGTGTAACTTTTCATACCACCTGCAATTTTAAGAGCGGGCTTGTACTGGAAGCACACACAAAGTGAAATTTTACACTTCAAGTCTTCCTTACAAAATGCATACAAAAATGTACACATACTTTGTGTGCCACATATAAAGTGTCATCAAAACTGTAAATGCATTTGAACAGATAATTTGCAGTTGCGCTCATCATTAATGTCATGAGAAATGTTGACTTGGTAAAATCTAGTGTCGTAAAATGGTCTAGAATAAGACCCAAAAAATGTTCTCTCTTTATTATGGATATGATAATAGTAGTAACAACTGGGGATATGGGTATTGTTAAGATTTTAACGGTACTGCTACTCTTACCGATACTGCTCATCGAGCCACTTTAACAGTACTCTTTATTGATTTTTTTTTCCAGAAAAAAACAAAAACAAATTGGGAACAGAATTAACATTGCTTTATTTTCTCATGTCTGGACAGAGCGTTGCTTTTTAATCATTAACCCGTTTGTATAATTTACTTAACTCCGTGTGGGCTCCAGGTTGCTAGCATACATAACATATCTGAGGTGGACGGGGCAATGAGATGAACTACGAGCTAGGCAGCCGAAAACGGCATTTCTCCACCCTATTTAATGCACTTCTGCTGATGTTTCTGAAGATTGCTCGTGGTTCCGCCCTTACATGCAAGAGACTTGTTGCACTTGTGGCAACGAGCACTGTCAGCATCGACTCTGGTGAAGTATAACCAGACTTTTGACCGTTTAGTTCACTCTGCTATGTCACTGAGCGCAGGCTGTGTGGGTCTACGTGTGTGTGCGCACAGTTGAGAGCGAGAGAGGCAGAGAGCTGGCCCCACCCCTTGGTTCAGACAAATGTCTTAATTTTTTTGCAAATTAGAAATGGAATTGGTGAGATAAAAGGTGCAAGATAAAGTTTATGTAGCCTAAATAAATAGGAAATTTATTTTCTTGATTTCTCCAATACCGATAGCAGTTGGAGCTTATCAGTACTACGGTCTTTAATAATTTCGCACTGGTACCTGTTTGATACTGGGTTTTGGTACCCATGCCTAGTAACAATACCGCAGTTTTAAATTGGCAGCCCAATCGCCTCACCTGTGTCTCTCTTACTTAGTGTTGCGCTTGGTCTGAAATAAGAGTTTCATGTAAATGTTCTGCCTACACTCCAGTTCTAAAACACTCAGAGTGAAACGCGAGTTTATCCTGGTTTCAGGAATGTTTTATTTATTTACACCCCCTCTGATATTTGTTTTGAAAAATACACTATTAATTAACACTACCTTTCCACTTCTGCTGCTCTCTTGTAATGTTGCCGGTACTGAAAAAGTACCGCAGTACTAGAGTTTTTAAATTTTGGAAAAAAAATGATGATGTTATTATGAGAACGGCTATTTGATCTGCCTAATAGGAATCTGTCTCTTAAAGCACATCGCTGACAGCGGTGATGTTGCACTGCCTGAGTTTGTAATGCAAGCTGCAGTAAGCGTGAAGTGAGTCAAGCACAACGGTAGAGAGAGCAGACCACTTTTTTGTTTTGTTCAGAGACTAGACTTGAAGAGATGGCAGCAGCTTCAGCAACACCTGAGTTCGTTGACAAAGAGGGGCCTGCAATGAAATATGGAGATATGTTGGCTTTAAAGTGGATCAAAAAGGCGAGCCCATAAACACAGCAGCACCGCTGTGCAAGCGTTGTTTTAACGTGCGCCTCGCAAAAGGAGGCAACATGTCAAACCTGGCCAAACATCTGTCAGACAAACATGCTGACCTTTTCAAGGAATTCAAAGTCCGACAGGTGGTAGTTGAGTAGTTCAATCCCCTGTTATGTCCATGAAAGAAATACTGAGTAATAAAAAGTCATACTCATACATAGCCTGCATATTTGCATAATGCTGAAAGTGTCTGTCGTCCATGATGTTGTATGCAAATAACGGTGTCGGAGACACTGTCACTTAACTGTGGTGAGATGTTTCGATCCTGCATATCGTCACCTTCTTAAATAATGGCCTAAGTCATATTTTCAAGTTTTTCAAAAAACAGAATAAACTGAAACTGAAACAAAATTTGTCAGTTTATTCTGTTTTTTGAAAAACTTGAAAATATGACTTAGGCCATTATTTTAAGAAGGTGACAATATGCAACAAGCTAGCAAAAAAGTCATCATGACATCCCCTGTACTCACAACAGAAATTAATGCACACATGCTTTTTTATATGGCAAAGTCACAAACATGATTTTATACAGAGAGATTTGGCCATTGCCCATTTAATGTTTCATGCATACTGTATAAAGACAGCATTGGAACTCTTTATTTTCTTTTTTGTGAAACATCAGCGTACCATATGACATAACCTAGTCATAGATTATGATATATCGAATCAGTCTCATCAACATGTTTTCTAGGTATGGTATTTCACCAACTAATTAGGCCCTCTGCTACGACAAATTCATCACCATGAATTTTCTAACCCGTTTTTTTTCCAACTACAGAAGTCTAGTGCCTCTGGCTCAGAGAGTGACTCCGCCCACTCAGAAGCAACCTACCATCCAAGCTGTTTTTGAGCAGCATATTAAGTACTCAAAGGAGTCCAAAGATGCAAAAAGGCTCAACAGGGTATTGGCAGAGTTCATCTGTTAGTGCCAGTATATTTAGTTGAGAAAGCTGGGTTCAGAAACCTTGTACACAACCTGGGCAAAAGGTATGAGCTCCCCTCAAGGAATTTCTTTATGTATAATGAAATTCCCAAGGTGTATGGTGAGACAAGGTCTATTATCAGTGCACAGCTGACACCAAGCCGTTCTTCTCCTGCACTATGGACCGCTGGACCAGCAGAACTGTAAACACATACATGGCTGTAACAATCCAGTTCATCACAGAATCCTGGGAAATGCAGTCCTGGTGCTTAGGATGCTCTGCATTGCACTCTGACCACACAGCTGACAGTGAAGGAAGCCCTGGATGATATTGTGACATATTCCTGGGGGCTAGATGTGGCCAAAATGTCTGGTGTCACAACAGATATGCTTCTAACAACCACAAGGCTTTCGCGGGCTATACCTGGATACCCTGTTTTGGCCAAGATCTGCATTTGTCAGTCATAAAGCCATAGACATTGATTGTGTGTGGTAATCTGTCTTTCCTGACTCCACAAGACTGTCTCTGGCTTCTCAAGCTCTAATAAAATGTCAAGACTGCTGAAAGACAAACAGAAATCTTTAAAGCTGCCACAACATACACTAATTCATGATGAGCCCACCCGATGGAGTTCCACCTATAATATGGTGGATCGATTTTGTCAGCAGCAGCAAGCAGTCTCTACTGTTCTGGTTGAGGACAGAAAGAAGTGGCACCTGATGCCCAGAGACACAGAATGACAACTTTGGAAGCAATTAAGGATATCTTGGCTCCACTCGGTGATTTCACAGATACCCTAAGTGGAGAGAGAGAAACAACTCTTTCACCAGTCCTGCCACTAAGAGCCTGCCTGAAAGATGAGGAAGGTGACAGTCCACTAGTGCTGGAAATGAAGTAGAGTATTAGAGAAGACTTTGAAAAGAGATACAATGAGCTCGAGCAGAAGATGACACTAAACATCTCCGCTTCCTAGATTCAAGATTTAAGAGCACCTTTGTTACTATTTAAGAAGTTAAGAGGGAACTGCTCCTAAAAGCTGAGACAGTTAAGCTTCCTAGGGAGCACAGTCAGGAGCAACAAGAAGACTTGGAGGACAATAGAGGTGCAGCTGCTGTAGCAAAGAGAAAAAGAAGTGATCTAAAAAGTCTGCTCTGCAGTATCACCTCTGAAAAGAAAAGGGCAAATAGTTCTGGAACAAGACAAGATTCTTCCACACCCACAACACCAGTAGGTAAACAGAATGGTGAGATCACTGACTATAAACCATTAAAAGACATCAGTCCTGCAGAGGACCCCCTGACTCGGTGGAGTCAACATGAGGCACACCTGCCCATCCTGGCTCACTTTGCAAAACCGTGTCTGTGTATTCCAGCATCAAGCTGTGTATCTGAACGTGTCTTTAGCACATCTGGAAATATCTGCAGTCCTACACGTTCTAGACTGAGTGAGGAAAATGTAGACACCCTTGTTTTCTTGGCCAAAAATCTAAACAAGGCAAAGGGACTGAGTAACAAATGAAAAACAGCCAGCCACCCTAGGACTACGTTTTAAGCTGAGTAGTGACAGAATATCATTCAAGCCAGTTGTGCTGCTATATTAGTTGGGCTATTAATGTTCTAATATTTGTCATAGATCTCATTGTGTTCAATTTCATTTCTTATTGTTTTAATATATATAAATCTATTTTGAATTGTGACAAAGGAAAGTTGTTCAGAATTAAGATAAAGCTCCATGGCCGAGTTGGTAATACTTTTCTTGACCGAGGGGGGGATTACACAGCCAAGATTTAGGATAGGCTAGAGGTAATTGAACAGTGCGAGATTATGCTGCTATTTAGTTAACCTGGATTATTGTAATTTTACATTAAATGCCCTTGCTTTAATTTATTTTATTGATTCTCATTGTTCTAAAAGTTTGGGTTTTGACTGAAAACATTGTCCGAGTTTGAAATAAAGCACAATAATGATATTTGAGTGTATCAAAATATTGAAATTCGTGACTTGATAACGGTATCGGTATCGAAACAAAAATGTTGGTATTGTGACAACACTACTCTCTTGTCCCATATATATTTTTCCTTATTCACTACAAGTTTCTTCACACATTTTATCCCTTCTTCTTCCTCAGTGTCCAGCTCCACCAGCAGCAGTGTCTCTCGCAGGGATTCGCTTTTGGCAAGTTCAGACTTGTACAAGCGCGGTGGCAGCAGTTTAACCCCCATTGGCCAGCCCTTTTACAACAGTCTGGGCTACTCCTCTTCACCCAGCCCCATTGGCCTAACACCTGGCCACTCCCCACTTACCCCCCCACCTTCCCTGCCCTCCTCTCATGGATCTTCTTCCAGCCTTCACCTAGGTGAGATTCTAACAGGTTATTCATTGGAATGGTGAATCATTTGTCATTATGATGGTATTAAGAGGACATGAAATACTCATACTATCATTGTGTGTATTGGCTGAAGGATACCAAATATATATTATATTATTATATAATATAACATACATACATACATACATATACATGATACCAAATATATAATAGGATACCAGATATATGTAATATATTATTATATATAATGTATGTAATTAATCACCTTGCTCAACTTTTCTTTAGTTGTAATATTTCCAGATTGATGCTGTTTAATGGTATGTCTTCTTGTAACCTAGAATGCATGTAAACATTTTAAATGTCAAACATTTAAAGAGGCACACAAAGAACATGATATTGACCAGTTATCAAAAGTACCACAGTGCTTTTGATGAAATTTACACAACTAATTCAATCTGTGCAGAATAATAGCCTTTGAGCAACTGTTTGCAAGAAGAATTCACGGCTCTTTTCATAAAATTGTATAGTAGCGTTATTTTGCTATGGAAAGAGTTGTCGATCTTTTATACTAACTGAAGCCCAGGTGATCTTTACTGCTGTCTGAGTGACAAGCCTATTAGCATTTGAATTGCTTTTTATTAGGCTTCAAGTGGTTTATCTGTTATTTGAAATGGGAAGCGATGCAATTTTGGATGAATCAAGAGATAAAACTTCCAATCATGACTAAGTGGAGTGACTAAGCCAACATCAGTGGGTCAAAGGTGCTGATCATTAATGCCAGTGAATTGGTTATGTTTTTATTTACAGTATTTACATTATTTCATTTTAATTTGAGGTTAGGGTGTTTTTCCACTTGGAGCTTGTTTGTACTAATTAAAATGCTCCAAAACAATGGCTATTATAGAGACTACCGGTAAACAACCATTATCCAGACAGTTGTCTCATCACCCTACTGATGGAAACACAAATTGGTTTTCCTGTTATCTTGGAATTGTCTGTCAATTGGCACTATCAGATTATTTCATAAATCTAATGTTATGTCATATTCACCTAAAATCTCATGCTCGGGTATCCAGGTAGCATAGTGGTCTATTCCATTGCCTATCAACATGGGGTTCTCCGGTTCGAATCCCTGTGTTACCTCCGGTTTGGTCGGGCGTCCCTACAGACACAATTGGCCGTGTCTGCTGTTGGGAAGCCGGATGTGGGCAAATGTCCTGGTTGCTGCACTAGCGCGTCCTCTGATCGGTCGGAGACGCCTGTTCGGGGGGTAGGGGGAGCTGGGGGGAAGAAGTGGCTGGCAATGCCACACGTATAGGAGGAGGCATGTGGTAGTCTTCGGCCCTCCCTGGGTCAGCGGAAGGGGTGGAGCAGCGATCGGGACTGCTCGGAAGAGTGGGGTAATTGGCCAAGTACAATTGGGGAGAAAAATCCCCAAAAAGATAAAATAAAATCTCATGCTCACTTTTATTTGTCTCCTAAAAAAAAAAAGCCTTTTATGCAACTAGGTTACTTTTTTTTGCCCCTGCACTGTCCAGTCACTTTTTTTTGTCCCCCAGGTGGCCTGACAAATGGCAGCGGGCGCTACATTTCTGCCGCCCCTGGAGCAGAGGCCAAGTACCGCAGCACTGGAGGGACGTCCAGCTTGTTTAACTCCAGCAGCCAGCTGTTCCCGCCGTCTCGGCCACGGTACAGTCGGTCTGACGTCATGCCCTCCGGGCGTAGCCGCCTGCTGGAAGACTTCAGGAACAACCGCTTCCCCAACCTCCAGCTGCGAGACCTTCCAGGACACATGGTGGAGTTCTCCCAGGACCAGCATGGATCCAGGTGTCTGGCATACGCATTCACTGTCACATATACAAATATATAGGTTACATGTACACTTGGATTCAGAGGTCTGAGTCCACTACCAAGATCTGTTTGTTTGCGTCCTGTATGGAAAGCTAACCCAAAGTGTTTACTTATATGTGAATTGTTTTCACAAATGTCATATAACATTAATGCAAATCAAAAGAACTTTTTTTGAAAAGAGATGGGGCAAAATTGCAATCACTCAATCTTTTGTTTACACACCCGTGTCCTTTCATTCCTTCAAAATGTTGTGACACCTTGTTTTTCATTTACGTACACTCTACACAGTGAGTTGTTTTGGTCTTCTAACACTTAATAATGGATATTGATTTAATTAATATTGTCCTCTATGTCAGTGGTTCTCAATCTATTTGCCCCCGAAGCCCCTCCCATTTCCAAGATAACATTCCAGGCTCCCCCACTGTTGAAAATTATTATAGTGTCATTTTCCTCTTTTAACTGCATAAAAGCATAAAAGGGATTTAAAAACCACATTTAACATTGTTGTAATGCTGAAATATTTACAAAGAAAACAAATCCATCTTCCTGTTCTTCATTCATAACATTCTTGAGTGAGTGTGACATCCACATCAAGTAAAAAGGCGATTGGATTTTATATAATTACTTTTTTTAAATTTATTTAGCATAAATTGCTACTAAATGTGTCTTGATGTGTAAGTAAAAGTGGAATCGTGCTTCAGATATGTCAAGTGAATAAAGATGTGTTAGTCTGGTGAATGATGAAACCAAAAAGATCTTGGTAGTGGACTTGCTGAGTGGGTCTAAGTGTGTATTACTAATACACATTTACTGCAGTCAAAATGTGGCACTTTACACGAAGCATTTAAAAATGCTTTTGCCAACGGGAGAGTAATCAGGGAGGCTTTGTCTATAAATAGTCGGTGTGTGTCTCCTGAAGAATTTTAGGAGCTCTTGAGCTTTGCCTTTTAATTGATGTGAATTGTGTGTCTATTTTGTTTCTACATGAGTCTCCTGAATTGAATTTGTTGTTCACTCATCATCTTAACCCTCTTGCCTTGCCCTGCTAGGTTTATTCAGCAGAAGCTGGAGAGGGCCACTCCAGCTGAGAGGCAGATGGTTTTTGGAGAAATTCTGCAGGCAGCATACCAACTGATGACTGATGTGTTTGGGAACTATGTCATCCAAAAGTTTTTTGAGGTTTGCAAGGCTAGAGTTACATAAAATAATCATTTTTCCTCCCAATATGAATAAGGGAATCACATGATGAGTCTATAAACTGCTTCTGTTTTAAGCAACTCACAAAGGCTGTGCGAGATGAAGGCTTTGCATTATACTGAATATGGTTTCTGTGTGCAGTTTGGCAGTGCAGATCAGAAGCTGGCGTTGGCGACACGTATCCGTGGACACGTGCTTCCCCTTGCCCTGCAGATGTATGGTTGCCGGGTCATCCAGAAAGCCCTCGAGTCCATCTCCTCTGACCAGCAGGTAATTGTAAGTGAGATTTCACTTCTTCTATTAAATGGAATTTTGGCTGCACGTTAAACTAACCTCACTAAGCCAGCCTGAATTTCACAAACTCGGTTTTCACTATGCCAGATATAATCTGGAAAGAACACATTTAGAATATGTTGAGCCCGACAGCTGGAAGCCAGACCAATCGGCCAACTTTGGGGAGTGTTGTGATGATGGCGACAACAAGCATAGCCGTAGTTTGACAACGACAACAATGGCTGCACTAGGAGAGGTTAGCGTTGATGCTGCTATATAATAATTTTCATCAGAACTGGACAAACTCAATTGGCTGCATTGTCTGACATGCAGGCAGTAGTGGTGTTAACAACTAGCAGACCAGTACATGTGGACCTGTAGTGCTCTGGGTCTATATCATGGGATTTGTCACTGACTGATCAAAGGCTCATCCAATTGGCAATGGGCTGACTTTGCGTAGCTAGTTTTAACCACAAGATAAAACATCTTTAGAATTGAAGTTATCTAGTTATCCATCTAATTTATATCACATTTTCACTGTAAAACCTTTGATATTGTTTTGGTCATATTGTTCCATTTCAGAGTGATATTGTCCGTGAGCTGGATGGCCATGTATTGAAGTGTGTGAAGGACCAGAATGGGAACCATGTGGTGCAGAAGTGTATTGAGTGTGTCCAGCCTCAGGCCCTACAGTTCATCATTGATGCCTTCCAGGGCCAGGTATGTTCCATGATCTGAACAGCTCAGCAGTTACTGCTCATGATCTGAATTTTGTGTTAAAGTTGGAATTAATTAACAGGCATCATTGTCATTATCTTCAGACCAAACAAGGCTAGCTCTTATTCAATAGAGCATATTCCAGTGTTGTGGTGATGTCCTGCCTATTTGCTTGTCTGCTGATTTGTTTATCACTTTCACTGTTTTTTTTTTTGTTTTGTTTTTTTGGCAGGTGTTTGTGCTTTCCACTCACCCCTATGGCTGCAGGGTAATCCAGAGGATTTTGGAACACTGCACTCAGGAGCAAACACTGCCCATCCTGGAGGAGCTGCATCAGCATTCTGAACAGCTTGGCCAGGTAAGCTTATCCAAACTTACATCTGGTCTTACTACTAGGCCCACACCCATCGCAGATGTAACATTTGTAGACGTGATTGTGACATTGGTGAGTTGTGTGCTTGTCTAGTTTATGTTCATGTTTCTTCTTCTCGTGTTTGCATTTCATAGTTTTGTTTTTGTTTTTGTTTTTTTTAGCGTGTCAGTGTTTGCCATGTAGTCAGTGGTATGCTAAATATAATGTGTAAGGATAATTGTTATACTGCCAGTTGTCACTACATCTGACCTGCAATGATTAAACATCCACCCTGCCCCCCACTTATTCCATCTAGAAATATCAAGGCGTATCATTGGAGATGACACCCAAAACATATTATACAGTGTCCAGCGATGCACTGTTCAAGGTCAGAGCAATTTGCCTCCCTCTCGCGGACATCCCCGTGTTACCTCCCTCCTTCCCTTTTGCCTTTTCTTCTGCAATGTATCTGATTTAACATTTAGTTATTTCTCCTTCAACTCCCCCACCTCGAGAGGCTTTCTTCTAACCCGCTCAGTGAGCCTCTTCCTCTTTCCTCCCCTTGTTCCCCACCTCCTTTTCTCCTTCTCCCCCCCCCCCCCCTCTATGCATTGCCTTTAAAAATCAGACTCTCTTATCACAGAGAATTTGCACAGCACCTGCCTCTCTGCTCTATGGTAGTTCTTTTCTTAGGTCTACAATGTCTGTTTACTACTTCCGTCCTTCAAACTTTTGTTTTTATTATTATTATTTTATTTTATTTTTTATTGCTTGGTAGTGGCCTTCTAAGAGCAGTTAGATGCTCTTGTAGACACTTAAATTTACATACTGCACAAACTTCTTTTGACTTGACTTTAAGTACTTGGGACATAAAGTCAAGCACCATAAACAAAATTCTTGACATTTTCAACAAAGTAGATTGATGAGAAATTTGTGCCAAGCCAGACAAAGCAAGTGGACATGCTGAGGTCACATCAGTATTTTCGTAGTACTACTGTTTGAAAAATTAGTAGTATTGTACACCTAGTCAGGTGAGTTTTTGTGCCCTTCCTACACCGCTTCCAGTGTTAAGTTCCTCACCAAAGTCATACCCATAACTGTCTATCACCCATTTCTGAAGGGGCAAAGATGCTTTTGGTTGGGTTTTCTTGTCAAGATGCCCAAAACAGCAGCATCTACTTTGTCTGACCTTCCACAGTGATGACATAATGGTAATTGGGACTACAAATGGGGGGTGTCGTGTTCATCTACCTGTCATTTTAGAAATGCATGATTACTCACATCAATTAGGAGCGATTGGGAGATTAGTGCATGAACAGGAATGAGAGAGAAGGATGTTACATTGATTCTCTGTGGTGACCAAGTGTCCCATACCCAAATCACCCAATCACATGCCTCTCCCCACTTCCTGCAGGATCAGTATGGAAATTACGTTATTCAGCATGTCCTAGAGCATGGTCGACCAGAGGATAAGAGCAAGATAGTGGCAGAGGTTCGCGGGAAAGTTCTTGTCCTCAGCCAGCACAAATTTGCAAGGTAAGTTAAATTCCTAATCTTTCCTAGGTCCTGGCAATAGTGTTCAGACATTTTTGGAGCTTGAGATAATTTCCCAAGCAAAGCTGGATTACTTCTATGTTTGAAATGTATCAGGACTAATAAGCAAAGCTAGTGTCGCCATTTGGGAATTAATGTAATTAATCTAATTTATACCTTAGTGGTGAGGCTATATGTTACAAATTTCATGATCAACCAAAGTGTTGCGTCAAAATGAGACGCTTTATCCATGTTGTGAGAACACATCAGCAGTTTGCTACTAAAAAGGATAATCTGATATTGAGTTGGTCCAGTATGTTGAAAAGACAGGAGGCGGCGCTGGAGGTGGCAGAGTTGAAGATGGTGATGATGATGTTGATGATTTCCATTTGGAGTGATGAAGAAGGACAGGATTAGGAACAAGTATATTAGAGGGACAGCTCAGGTTGGACTGTTTGGAGACAAAGAAAGAGAGGCAAGATTGAGATGGCTTGGAAATGTGTGGAGGAGAGATGCTGGGTATATTGGGAGAAGGATGCTGAATATGGAGCTGCCAGGGAAGAGGAAAAGAGGAAGACCAAAGAGGAGGTTTATGGATGTGGTGAGGGAGGACATGCAGGTGGCTGGTGTGACAGAAGAGGATGCAGAGGACAGGAAGAGATGGAAACCAATGAGCCGCTGTGGCGGCCCCTAACGGCAGCAGCCAAAAGTGGTGGTAGTATTTGGTCCGGTATGTAAATGACCATCTGGTAGTAACTGAGCTGTTAGGTGAATTTCTTGCCATCGAGATAAGTGTATTTATACTTTTATTTGGTTGTGTATCATTCATTTAGAAGTATAGCTCGTAACACATCTCAACATTTTTTTCCTGAAACAGGATAGGAGCACTCTCCCCACAAAATACCTAATGAAATGGCTTGAGAACTTGCTTTTATTCTCTTCTGTATATGTATAGTATGATTCACGATTTGGGATATCAGAATCAGGAAAAAAAAACATGACAATGTACGGCATTCATACACTTTTTTTCCAAATAACTTTGCATTAAATCGACGACATACAATTCCCAGTAGCTTAGGCCCTGCCACCAATGAACTGTTCAGAGGTGAAACTGTGTTGTCGCCTCAGCTGGCCTGGTGGAGCGAAGAGGGACAAAGACAACCAGGTGACCAATGCTCTAAATCCTCGAGCTCACTTTAAAAAGTTAATGAAGAGAACCCCCCCCTCTCTCTCTCTCTGTCTCTCTCTCTGTCATCCTCAGTAACGTGGTGGAGAAATGTGTGATCCACTCCTCCCGTGCGGAGAGGGCCCTGCTGATAGACGAAGTCTGCTGCCAGAAAGATGGCCCCCACAGCGCCTTGTACACCATGATGAAGGACCAGTATGCCAACTATGTTGTTCAGAGGATGATTGACATGGCAGAGCCTGCGCAGCGCAAGATCATCATGCACAAGGTAAATGATTTACATGTTTGATTTGTACTACACATACTGTGATACCACAAATATAAAAGGACATTAGGCCAAGTCTATCTAAACAGTGGAAACACATTTAATGCAGTGCAGTGAGAAAATATCTGTCTTGATAAAAATGCTACTCTACAGAATGTCCCTGATGCTTAGTAAGGATTTGGGACTGTGAGTCAACCTGGATCAATATAGTTTGTATAGAGTCTAAAAGTAAGAAACAATGTATTAAATATTATTTGGCTTTCGGTAGAAAGTTGCATAAATGAGCTGTAAGGGATCACAAAGTGTACACTGAGCACTTCAAATGGCTCAATTCCAATTCCCAAATGGCCTACAAAATACAAAATCAACACCATGACGATAAATAAAATAGGCCCATGGTTGTAACCCTGTAATAATGGTGGCTTTGCTTTACCTTATCTATTGATGAATTAATTTTTTTGTGTTGGGCATTTGAGGTTGAGTGAAAATGAATTTGAACTTGCTCATTTTTCCTCTCTTACCTTGTAGATTCGGCCTCATATTGCCACCTTACGCAAGTACACCTATGGGAAGCACATTTTGGCCAAGTTGGAAAAGTACTACATGAAGAGTGGATCTGATTTGGGCCCCATCGGTGGGCCCACAAATGGCCTCATGTAGTTGCCCTGGCATCCTGGGTCCCCTGAATGAATTCCAGAATCAGAGACCTTTTTTACCCCCACCCATTTATCCCCATATCCTTAACCCCTGTCCTATAAGATGCTCCTCAGCCATAGGGGTTTACCTGCAGACACCCTTTGTTCTCCCATTTTGGGGAAATTACCAAAAAAAAAAAGATAAAAGCGAATTCAACTTCACCTAAGAATGCTGTGATGTCTGACCCTCTGCCACCCCTGGTGCAGGTCCCCTGCATGGCCACCAGGGGAAGCATGGTTTGCAGGCTGTCTCCTGGGTAAAGCACAAGCCCATTGTTTATGATGTAATTGATGTATCTGACTGGTTTTCATATTATCTTGTACATTTAGTTTTTTACCTTGTAAATTCTCTGTAGAGGAAAAAAAAAGTTATACACATTTGCTGAAATTTACAATTCTTACAATTACACCAGCAAGTGACTTTATACGGCCAAACTGAGTGATCCTTTAAAAAAAAACAAATCCAATTCTTTCTTTTTTTGTACCCAGACTCTTGTGAGCTGCTCTAATAAAAGCCAGACGCTACAGGATTTCAACATTTTCACATCATTGTGCTGCCCATGCCAAAGCAGCGGATTAATTCATTATTAAATAGCACTGCATAGTACGGATGGATATCAACTTTTTCCGTCCACAGTTTGATCACTATGTGTCTTGTGCCAATGAGCTGGTCACCCATAGGTCTTCAAGACCAGTTTGCATGCTTGGCTTTGGACAACTGCTTTATTTTGGGGTAGTGTCATCCCACGGTGGTGTTTTCTTGCCTCGTTCATAGCCTCCTTTGCTCGGGGGAGGACATGCCCTTGCAGCAAGCGGTGTGTGATTTAATAATCTGAACTGTTTCGGTACTAAACAGATTGACATACTCGTGCTATTGCATCCACTGAGCCCCAACTCGGTTGTCTTACTCATTCTCCTTTATCAAATGGTTTTGCCTAGAGGGGTTATGCCAGAGGAACACTACCCTAAACACAACACTTAGTAGCAGAGCATGAGGTTTGGTTGTATAGTGGGTGTGTAACCTGATGTAATCTTAACATGAAAGGACCTTTGTCACAGGCTTCTGTGGGGTAGGGGGTGGGAGCGGGGGTATGCATTGGCATGCTGTGACAGGTTTTAATACTTGGAATGATTTTTCTTTATCATATTTTGTGCAACATCTTATCTGTCTTGTAGTTTGAGATGAACACTGCCCTAGAAATTGTATCTTTATGTACTGAAAATCATCTCTTGCATAGAAGTAGTTTAGCAATGTATAGCATCTTTATGTATGAGTAACTTGTTGCTTTTGGGTTAGGGGGCTTGTGCCAGTGATGGTACCCCCACCGCCTGAAGTTCAGAGCTGTAGGACAAAGTTGTTGTTGTGAAGTGGTGCTTATATCAGCTTTGTGCGACTACATAGAATGGAAAAGAATTGGTGTGATAAGTGGTTGGAAAGGGATGTGGCAAGAACCTTATTTCGGTTCTGCATATATATTTTTTTTTTACTTCCTCCCTTTTTTAACTTTATGTTGGGTATGCAAGTGCATTGGTGGAGGCTGGTGGGGCCATCAGAAGCTATACAATTCACCTGTAATTCTAGTAGTGATGGCTTTTCCTTTTCTGCTTCATATGAATAATTGTAGAATACATGTAGTATATGTGCAGTTAAATAAGTGTAAGTTTATTAGTTTAAATGAAATGTCTAGTTGTTGTGTTTGACAGGCCTTGCTAAATTTGTAGTGATGCTTTTATTTCGTCTGTACAGTTGTACATTTGTAAACGTTGATGCTGTAAATGGGATGTCTTTTACACTTTTTGGGGGGAGGGAAGCAAAAATGTGCATTTTGATGTGTGTATATTCATCACTCCTTTCCCCTTGAATATAATGTATACAGTTTTATTGATCAAGCGTTATTTTAAGAATCTTTTTATGGCTTCACAATCTGGCATGGTTTTTGTTTTTAATCTGTATTGGGGAAGGGCAGCCTCTATTTGTACTGGAGCTGTAACATCCTCTGTTGATAGTCTTTCTAATGTGTGACAGTTTAAAACAAAAGAAGTAAAGAAGAAAAAAAAAACCGCCACCGATGCTCTGTACTTAAAATGAGGCTGCATTTAGTCCTCTCTGCTACCATGGAATTTCACAGGATATGACAAGAATTATTTTTGTACAGAAGAGTGCTGTATTTTGGAACAGCTACTACCTTGTAAGCAAAAGCAATGTAAGATATTGTCAATTATATAAATATGAACATATGAGTTTTGTCACACTGTCAAAAAGTCATGTACATTTTCAGGTGGCCTTATGTACATTTCCAGATGTTAGATGAAGAAAAAACTCATTTTTGGAAGCAGAATTGTGACTATGTATGATTAAACTGTTCTTCTAACATTTCTTCAGTGTTGTGTGCTTCCTTTCACAATCCAGGTAGTTTATCCAAGACCAACATTATCCACTAAGGGTCATTCCCTGTTTATCACTACTTCACTGATGAGAACGGCTGTCCCACTGGCACAACAAATGCAGCGTTGGAGAAAGCTTGAATAATTGATTTGTGTGTGTGTGTGTGTGTGTGTGTGTGTGTACACACATGTTTAGCTATCCTTGTGTGGACCAAATGACCTCATTAGGATAGCAAAACCTGACAGCACCTACCTTGTGTGGACATTTCAGAGGTCCTCACAAGGAAAAGGGTTTTTTTTAGGGTTAGGACTTGGTGTTAGGGTTACGGTTAGAATCAGGGTAAGGGTTAGGGTTAGGAAATGAATGTAGTCAACGGGGGGGCCCCACAAGTATAGTGAAACCAGACTGTGTGTGTGCGCGCGCACGCATCAGTAACTATGTCCTAGCCTGTAGAATATGGACTCCGCTCATCGCCATTAGCTCTCGGCGTTGCTCCTTGTGGTATCGCCCACGCCTTCCCGGATCCAGCGCAACCAGTATTAATAGGTGTGCGTGCGTGTGGGCGTGGCTCCGCCGGCCGGCCGTCCGCGGAGTTCGCAGGCAGACAAAAGCACCTGTGGAAGAACCTCCCAAGAGGGAAGGGAGCGCGAGACTACTCCAGCCCAAAATATGAAGATATCTGTGACTATTTTCACATTATTAGCAACGGAGTTTATTCCCCCGATAAGTACGGCGGTAAGTTTTATCTGCTGTGTTTTAGCCAACTTGGCTTCTCAGTCCCAGTCTTGTGAGTCAGACATCGCGTCATTGTATTCCGCGTGCAGGTGCGCTAAAACTTGTTTCCTGTATCGGCTCAAAGGTCGCCGCCGTAATTAGTGTTGGTAACTTTGCCCATGTCTCTCTATTTGAAGTACGTCTGTGTTGGAACTTGTGTCAGGATGCAACTCTGTCATAAAATGTGGGCATACTTGTCTTTTTCCGGTGTAAAGCTCCAGTTCTGGATTAATCAATAGTAGGTATTTCAAACAGGGTGACCTCCAATGCATATGAGTTGTATTTCTAAATTAAGTTCATTTTCAATAATTCAGCCCATAACCCACAATTTCAATGTTCAAAATCCTCAACCAATATAACATTTTGCAGGCATTAAATCCACATGAATCATTTTATGCTGTCATATGGGCCACTGTACATGTCTTAAAAGTTCATCTTCATAGTGTTGCATACTGTCCCCCCCCCCCCATCAGCCTCAGGATGAGTGGGGTTAATATAAAACCTCTGTGGCCAATGATGGGCATGCCTACTTTATTATTGGGTATAAACCCACCAAGTGATAAGAAAAGTAAATTTGCTCTCAGAACAGGCTGAATAGATTATAGCCTATAAGATGTCTGAAAAGTTGCTTGGGTGAATCACTCTTACGCTGATGCTCATTATTTACCTCCGTGGCCCACCCATATCTCTGTTGTAGCTTTCGTTTTTCCTCTCTTACCTAGTATCAACGAACTGTTTATGCCCACCGTGTGCTTGTCTCTATGTTCTCGGCTGCATTTGATGGAATCGGTGTGTATACATGGCATCAGAAATTCGCCTACACCTGGCTAAAGGTCACATAGCTCACTGATTTTTTTCACTTCCAATATTCAGTCAAACAGTAACTGAAGCATTCTTTGCAAAGTTTTTTTTTTTTGGCCATATGATTCACGATCCGTATAGGAGAGTGGGTGTTTTTTGTGAACAATTCAAGTGTTTCCCAGTAGGCACTTCCAGAATGTTCCCTCATCAAAATTGTAGCATTCGATTTTACTTCACCTTTTTGGACTTGTACTGCCAAACAGTATATTTCCCATAAACACAGAATTCTTTTGATGCGAAACTACAACTGCACAACACATCATAAATCATCATCGGCGGTCATTCGGGGTCGAATACGACTGTCCCCCCTCTGGGTCCTCAAGTCAAGTCAATTTTATTTGTATAGCCCTAAATTACAAATTTGCCTCGGGTGGGCACAGAGGCAGCTCCTGGAGGAGCCACATAATGGGAGGACGCCTGCACGTGACAGCTTTTTACATGGAGTGGCTGATGCTCCTGCAGCCACCGCGTGGTCCTTGGGAGGGGGTGGCCAGAGTCCAATTGCATGGAGAACATAGACGATTGGGGACCACCCTCTGTTGCAGCCTTCATCCACCTTCACTGTCATTGGGACCTGGGGACATCTTCCACCAATTCCTCCGTTGAGGTCTTTGTTGGATTGCGCTTCGTTTTTTAACCTCCCCCTTGACCTATCCGCCTTGCGTGACCCTGCCAGGAGCCAAGCTCCGAATGGCATGGCTCTTGGGATCATTGGTACACACAAGCTTCTCCACCATGACAAGGTGGCGATCCAGGAGAAGACATCATAAATGCATTATCTTAACCTAAAACTGTATTTTCCTCTAGGCAAAGCATGGCAAGTTTATTTGTATAGCGCCTTATCATCAAATACTTTAACTCTGTATTTAATCTAAAAGGTTAGTTAGCCTACTGGCAAAGCCTCCTGGTATTTGCACATGCAGCTGCAATATTACATTTAAATGAAACGGTGTTGGATACTTGTGTAGAGACACAAGATGCCATGTCATTTAAATAAGCCAATAACAGCCAATAACATTGAAGAGTGAGGATAAGTCTACAAGTATAACAGATTTACCAGCATTTTAACGTTTTGCTACTCAGTCAATGTCGTGTCCCTCAAATGAATTCCAAACTAAATGTTGTAAATTCTGAAAACACTTTTTGTGCTTCATTTTAAACCAAATATCGAGAGACTGCATGCAGAATGTGCATGCTGGTGTTTGAGGTGACTACTATAGTGATTAACAAAAGGCGCTATGTTTTTCTTTATGTGTAACAGAAAAACTGGAGTGTAATTGATTTGGAGCCCTCAAAACAAATTAGAATATCAAAACGGAATTTAAAAAAACTGACAGATTAGGTTTTGCTGGGTAGAGTGGGGGTGGCTGATGAGCAAAGGGGGGCATACTGAACTTGTTTGCCTCAGAGTCTGATGGCAATCCAGCCCTGGTTGTGCTGTGGTGTTCCTCGTGCCATATTCTTACACATGGTCTCTTATTATCAGTTCTCTAGAACTGCGGAGGACTTTGATGAATTGGGATATGAGCTGGACAGTTCAGGATCTGGTTCAGGAGACTGGTCAGAACAAGGTAAATGATTTTACGTTCACCAAATTTCTGTTATGGTCAACCTTTCATCCCATTCATCAGTTTTGTCAGTTATCTCTGAAACTAAATGCCTGATGTTTCATCCTCTCCATAAGGCAGCAGTTCTTCTGAAAGATTCACTGCAAAGACAGAAAATGAAATAGGAAAAATCAAGAATATCCCCCAGAGCAATGGTGAAGACAGACTCAATGCAGCAAAAGCAAAGGGTGGTGCCAGGAATAACGTAGGTGCATGATATGACTTTCTTTCAGGAGGCTTACTGTAGCTCTACCTTTATAATATTAACGGCATTATAGTATTTGCAGAAATCAAGTTGTGAAATGTCTTTCAGGATGATTCAGGCATGAGCTTTGACGTCCCACCTTGGGGAGGCAATGACTTTGGCTCAACCATAGGTGCAAAAACCAAGAGCTTTCTGCAGAACAAAGAAGTCCTTGCAGGTATTGGGCAATACTTGGTAATAGGTTTTTAAAAGTGAGACACTGTTCAAGTTTTTCAAGAAAAGTTGCATCGGTCCTCAATGTCTTGCAGGTGTCATTGCAGGAGGAGTGACAGGACTGACACTGGCCACTGCGGTGGCAGCTGTCATAATCTACAAATGGAGGTGGAAAGATGAGAGAACATACACTCGAGGCCAGCAGATTTTTCCAAACAGAGTATCCTACATCTAAGATCAAGGGATTCAGTCTTTTGCTATTCCCACTACAGATATTGACCAACTATTCCTTTTCAAATCTGTTGTCTAATATGGTTTTGTAATAATAGAATGGTTCTACTGTGCATTTATTACCTAATAATATGTTGGGATGTGTGTCAATTCAATTCAATTCAAACTTTATTTTGGACTCACAAGAGGGTCCAGAGCATATATATGGTATAAATAGAAAAACGGGCGTCCAGGTAGGGCAGCGGTCTATTCCGTTGCCTACCAACACGGGGATCGCCGGTTCGAATCCCCGTGTTACCCCCGGCTTGGTCGGGTGTCCCTACAGACACAATTGGCCGTGTCTGCGGGTAGGAAGCCAGATGTGGGTATGTGTCCTGGTCGCTGCACTAGCGCCTCCTCTGGTCAGTCGGAGCGTCTGTTCCGGAGGGGGGGGGCGACTGGGGGGACTAGCGTGATCCTCCCACGCGCTACGTCCCCCTGGCGAAACTCCTCACTGTCAGGTGAAAAGAAGCGGCTGGCAACTCCACATGTATGGGAGGAGGCATGTGGTAGTCTGCAGCCCTCCCCGGCTCGGCAGAGGGGGGTGGAGTAGCGACCGGGACGGCTCGGAAGAGTGGGGTAATTGGCCGGATACAGATGGGGGGGAAAAAAGGGGGGAAATCCAAAACAAACGAAAAAGACATACAAGATAAAATCACAACAATTCATCGTTCAATTTAGAAAAAACAATAAAGTTCACATGTAGGCCACCTCACCAGTGTTTTCTGGGCCTGGATGAGTCCTGAGAGCAGCTCTTCCCAGGGCTGGTGAAAGCCTCTGTGAGGCTGTTTATACCCGGCATTAACAAGTGTCTTGGGTGATTCGGTCACAAGTGGACAGGAAGTACGTCAGTTCACACCTGCTATTAGACCGTCTCCGCGTGCATCTCGAGTGACCGCTTGTGATCGGATCTCACTTTCCCGCTCTACATGCAAATAGACGGGGACGTCACTGTGGAAGGGGGTGTGGTTTAGCCTCGGCTGCAAGAGAGAGGGGGCGTGACTCGCCGAGAGCCGCGCACCGGCTCGTGCGAGTGAATGAATGAAAGACATTGTTAAATTAAGCCTGTGTTAATTACCTAAAACCACCTTCATGTCGAACCCTCCTCGTGGCATGTGTCACAATCACGTAAATAAACACGTAAACACGCCCAGAAGCACGAGAGGAGAGGAGTCGAACTGACGGGCATTTAACAAAATGAGACATCATTGCCCACTCGAGCCTCATTTTATTGTCCCGTCAATTAGTGTGACGTATTTCACATCAGTAAGTTATTACTGTCAGTTATTCTATCAAATGATATTGTCATGGAAAATCTGAAGCGCTTTCAATAAATCATCTCATATCCCAACTGCACTTCTCCATAGCGTGACTGCTGGGCATTCACACTGTTGCTTTGCAGTTATTCATTAGTGGCACCACTTCCACTTTTTCATACTTTAAATTACAGGAACCATTCAACAATCAAACTATTTATGTATTTAGCACATTATGTCACATTTTTCAGTTTTTCATACCTTTAAAACTTTTAAAATAGTCAGCCATTTCACATTTGAGTTCCCAGGTATTTCAGGTGGGCTGGTGACTTTCTGACTTTTCTTATTTATACATTTTCAGCAATGCTTTCGCGATTTCTTTCAGCAGCTCAGCATTCACACGCTTTTTCTGCTGAAAAGCATTTGGGTAACACTTTAGTATGGGGAACATATTCGAAGTAAAAAAACTTAATTACTAGTGAATTAGTAATGATCAAGATGTCACTTTAGTATGGGGAACATATTCTAAGTAACAAAAACTTGATTTAGAGTAATTTAACAATATTAACACTTGTAGTTTTGTGTTTTGTTATGTAAGAACAGATCATATTCATTAAGTGTTAGTAAGAGAGAATAACTCTTCTTGTGGTACTACCACCTTATAAAGGCCATACTAAGCAAAGCATATTGAGATGGTACTACTAATAAGCAATAATTCTGAGGTTATAGAGGGAAAACTCATAGTCAATGGCTTACTGGTTGTATAATAAGGCCATGCAGAATAAGGCATTAATGAGTACGTAATAATGACCAATTAAGAGCCAATATGTTGCTAATTTGCATGCTAATAAGCACCTAATTAATGGTGACTACGTTCCCCATACTAAAGTGTTACCAAGCATTTTTCTAGTTTCCTTTCCACTTTGCTGTGAAGCGCAACAGGGTTTTAAAAAGTGCCGTGTAAATAAAGGTTGTTATCCTGATAATGAAGATGCAGGGCTGTCTGAAAGCCCCTGAGCTGATATATTGCATTTAAGAAATGGTCTATTATACGCAGGGGTGGACAGTAACGAAGTACATTTACTTGAGTACTGTACTTGTACGTTTTCTGAGTATCAGTACTTAACCTGAGAATTCATTATTTTTTTTGGAAACTTATAACTTTTACTCCACTACATTTCTGTGAGGGTTCCCGTTACCCTGCGCTCACACCGGCAGCGACTTCATCGCTGTGTGTCGCTGTCGGCAGCTTGTGGGCGGTGCTAACGTAGTTTTCCGGAAGTTTTCACTCGTCATTCCGACTGCACACGTCACTACTGTCACACTGCCCTCATACATATTGTAACGTGCATGGATAAGTAGACACGTTGGCCGCTGGCTGACGGGTCGGACCCTTTAGTCGAGCGGTTAGCGAGGTCTCCCGCGGTGCGGGAGATACGGGTTCGAGTCCCGGCTGCGGCGGTTCCTGTGGTTGCCTCCCGAATTCGCTGCAGTACGGACATGTTGACGTATCACCCAGCTGTCCAGCCTGTCGCTCAAACTGAACACAGCTCCGCCTGCCGGTGAAGGGCTTTCTAGTGCAGCTGGATTGACCTTCAGCCCATGAAGGGGAAGAATTAATTCACACGACTTTGAAAACCAGTTTCTGCTGAAGCTGTTCTACTGAAGAACTTCTTCGGGTCTGACTAGTTTGACCAGGCTGAGCATTTTCTCACCTGTCACCGTTAAAGACCTGTGAGATGGACGGTACAGTAGACGTCAGCCACAACAAATTGTTTGCACTGACAGCAGAAGTGCCCTTCTTTTGGACTTTGAAATTGGGTGGATGTTACCTCAGAAAAGGCATCCGGGTACCGTAGCAGTCTATTCCGTTGCCTATACCAACACGGGGATCGCCAGTTTGAATCCCCGTGTTACCTCCGGCTTGGTCGGGCGTCCTTACAGACACAATTGGCCGTGTCTGCGGGTGGGAAGCCGGATGTGGGTATGTGTCCTGGTCGCTGCACTAGCGCCTCCTCTGGTCGGTCGGGGCGCCTGTTCGGGGGGGGGGGGGTACCGTGATCCTCCCACGCGCTACGTGGTGAAACTCCTCACTGTCAGAGGAAAAGAAGCGGCTGGCGACGCCACATGTATCGGAGGAGGCATGTGGTAGTCTGCAGCCCTCCCCGGATCGGCAGATGGGGTGGAGTAGCGACCAGGACGGCTCGGAAGAGTGGGGTAATTGGACAGGTACTATTGGGGTGGAAAAAGGGGGTAAAATAAAAAAAAACACCCATGTTTTAAGTGTTTATACCTCTTTAACTATACTATACTATACTTTACTATACTTTACTATACCATACTATACTTTACTATACTATACCATACTATACTTTACTATACTATACCATACTATACTTTACTATACTATACCATACTATGCTATACTATATGTAACCAGGTTAAAATTAATGTTTTTATTTTATTTTGTTTGAGTATGAAATATCACCAAATCCTGTCTGTGTGCTGTTATTTGTGTTTACTACATTTTATTTTATGTCATTATTTACTTTTATCTGTTTTACAACGACCGTCATATACGTGTACTGTCGCTTTAAGAGAGAGGTCTTATGGGTACACGGAAGACGGAACACGGGAGAGGCCATTTTTGTTTTGTGGGAGGAGTCTCAAGCAGCAATCGAGCCGAGCCACACGTGTTTCTTACCGTGGGACAGTTTTGCTGGTTGAGGAGAACGTAACCTTGAGTATCCCTGTAAGAAGATACTGCAAGCTGTGGGATAAAATACTTGTTTATCCTTTCTTACATCGGAGTCCCGTGGACGGTTTCTCCTTCTAACGCACACGAGTGAAGTCCGGGTAATGGTTGAACTTCGACCCCCACGTCCGTAAGAAACACCGCTCCCGCTGGAGGACTGGACGTTTGTCGAAGAGTTTGAAACCAAAATAAATGGCAAGGTGGGCCAAATAGAGTCCTGTGTGTCCCCCCCTCCTTCTTTGATCATGATGATGATGATGAGAAACTGAGGGCCCCCACAACACCTGGGACCCCACCGAAAATAGAACACAACGCAGAGCTAATGATGAGAGTGACGGGCGTGCAGCAGGCTGACCAGCATAGAACAGCATAGGACTGCCCCCGTTACATATACTATACTTTACTATACTATGCTATACTTTACTATACTATACCATACTATACTTTACTATACTATACCATACTATACTTTACTATACTATACATTTTTCTCTCTTGAGATAATTTCCCAAGCAAGCCGGACAGCTACTATATGCTGATATATGTGTGAATTTTATCAGGGCTACTAAACTGAACCAACCCCATTTCACTGTTTGGGGATTAATACAATTTATCTAATCTAATTTATAATATAATTTTATTTATACCTTAGTGGTGAGATTGTATGTTAGAAATTTCCTTATCAACTGAAGTGTGTCAAACTGAGACACTGTTTCTCCATCCAAATCTTATAAGAACACATCCCACATTTACCCCTAAAAAGGATCATGAGATATGGAGTTGGTACGGTCTTTATATGACCTGATAGTAACTGAACGGTTACATGATTTTCTTGCCATTCAGTGTATCTCTGTGGTTGTGTAGCATTCATTTCGAAAAGTAGTCAGTAACACGTCCCAAGATTTTTTTTTCTTGAAAAAGGATGGGAGCACTCTCATACCACTAAATACCCAATGAAATGGCTTGAGAACTTGCTTTTATTCTCTTTTATATTGATGGGATGATACATGATTTAAGGGTACCAGGATAATAAAAATAAAAATATTACTATATAAGCCATTCATAGGTCACTTTTTACTAAATACCTTTGTGGTAAATTAATTCATAGACACGTCAATAAAGAAAGCTGGCATACCAGGCTTCTCTGGATGCTTAGAACCAGAGAGGTGGACTTGGGTCACATGACTTGGACCGGAGTCAGATTCAAGTCACAAATTTGATAACTTTAAACTTGAACTGACAAAACTAAAGAAAAGACTTGCATCTCGACTTTGACTTTAACACCAATAACTCATTTGAGCCTCGACTTCCATCCGTTATCCAAACTGCTTATCCTGAACTCAGGGTCTCGGGGATGCAGGAGCCTATCCCAGCAGTCATTGGGCGGCAAGTGGGGAGACACCCTGGACAGGCCGCCAGTCCATCACAGAGCCCAAAAATAATACACAATTCGTCAATTTAATTAATTAAGTTTCCTTTATTGATCCCCTTGTGGAAATTCAGTTACTGCAAATTAACCCATCCTAGCTTTGATCTGTGTAGCTAGCAGCAGTGGGCTGCCACCTTCATACTGCGCCCAGGGACCAACTCCAGTTCTTCTCCCATTGCCTTGGTCAGGAGCACAGACAGGAGTATAAACCCTAACATGCATGTTTCTTGTGATGGTGGGAGGAAACCAAAGCACCTGGAGAAAACCCACCGCAGACACGGGGAGAACATGCAAACTCCACATAGAGGACGACCTGGAAAGACCCCCAAGGTTGGACAACCCTGGGGTTCGAACCCAGGACCTTCTTGCTGTAACTACTGGGCCACCATGCAGCTTGTGAGCATGTATGCTCAGAGCTGTATGAAGAGATGCAGAGGACAAGCTATGTGACTGACTCCTGTGTTTTTCTTTTTCTTTTTCTTGTGAAGAAAAATAAACCCCACAGATCTCTAACTCCAGTGTGTGTGTGTCTCACTCAACTACACAATGCAGAGACAGAAAGCAGTTGTTGGTCTGTTACAAAAATTATTACATCTTATTTGGCTTTCAGTAGAAAGTCACAAAAAACAGTCATCAGGGATACCATGCTTTTACTTATTTGCTTCATATGAATAATTGTAGAATACATGTAGTATATATGTGCAGTTAAATAAGTGTAAGTTTATTAGTTTAAATGAAATGTCTAGTTGTTGTGTTTGACAGTTGTGTTTGTTTAAATTTGTAGTGATGCTTTTATTTCGTCTGTACAGTTGTACATTTGTAAACGTTGATGCTGTAAATGGGATGTCTTTTACACTTTTGGGGGGGAGGGAAGCAAAAATGTGCATTTTGATGTGTGTATATTCATCACTCCTTTCCCCTTGAATATAATGTATACAGTTTTATTGATCAGGTGTTATTGTAAGAATCTTTTTATGGCTTCACAATCTGGCATGGTTTTTGTTTTTAATCTGCAGTGGGAAACGGCAGCCTCTATTTGTACTGGAGCTGTAACATCCTCTGCGGATAGCCTTTCTAATGGGTGACAGTTTAAAACAAAAGAAGAAAAAACCCGCCACCAGTGCTCTGTACTTAAAATGAGGCTGCATTTAGTCCTCTCTGCTATCATGGAATTTCACAGGATATGACAAGAATTATTTTTGTACAGATGACTGCTGTATTTTGGAACAGCTACTACCTTGATCAGATGGTGCTCTGGTACGGCCATGACAACCTGGTGCTGAACAGGCTCAAAACAGTGGAGGTGACAGTGGACAACACTGCCGTAACCCGGGGGACTACCTGTGTGTCATGGGCTACCTCAGGACATTGTAAGGAGAGAGAGAGATCATGACAATCATCTGGGTTTGACTAAACTGTGCTTCTGGTGACTAGACATCACAGCCTGAACTGTCAACCTCCAAGACGGCATAACTTGATGACAAAAATACCGCTCACTCCTCCGTGTGACCCTCTCTTCCCTCTCAACAGCATCAGCCCCAATGTTCTCCCTGTAACAGACGCATCACTCTTTGTTTTAGAGGCATCTGTGAAATCAAGGAAAATCTGTTGTATTTGTCAAATTGATTTAAATAACATTTTATTATTAAATGTTGAATATTAAGTATGAATATTCTGTAAAAATATTCAGTCAATAGTAACATGGATGACAGCTTGGTGAAACAATGAAACTTTGTGTTTCTGAATGACATGACCATGTTGCTGGAGGACAACGTTCTAACATAATCATCTCTAACAGACAATTACTTGGCGTTGCCATAACTTTTATCATTAATTTCTACATACATGATGTATTTGTTTTTTTTCATAAAATGAGTTTATTATCACTTTTTTTTACGTTTTTGACTGACAGGCAAATCTTTGCCACTTTGTACCAGAAAGCAACAAGGTGAAATTATTAAAAATGTAAAAGTGAATTAATCACTTTACAGTCCCTTGTAGTGACCTTCAGGGGTGCTCTAGGTAACCAGTGGTCACATGACCCTGATGATGCAATATGACTGAGAATGGCCTGGGGATTTATTGTTGCTGAATAGCTTTTGATGAAATTCGAATTTGCGGATAAAAGTTCCTTTCATTTTTTGATATTTTAGTAAAACAATATCTTGACTGTTCCTTTATATGTTGTAAATAACATTTGTTCAGTTATGCCAGGATAGTTTATTTGGGTTTTTGTGTGATAATTTTATTCATTTTATAACACTTTTTCTCATTTGATTTCTAGTGCGGACAGGGCTAAAGAATTACATTTTGGCACTTCAACACAATAAAATTATAGTGCATCCATAGTGCCAGTTCTAAACCCAGATAAATGGGGAGGGCTGCATCAGAAAGGGCATCCAGCGTAAAACCTTTGCTAAATCAAATATGCAGATCATAAATCAGATTTCCATACCAGACTGGTCG
Source organism: Lampris incognitus (assembly GCF_029633865.1). NCBI lineage: Eukaryota > Metazoa > Chordata > Actinopteri > Lampriformes > Lampridae > Lampris > Lampris incognitus. The sequence goes on along the minus strand of NC_079225.1, from coordinate 16,140,036 downwards.
AGGCCCGGGTTACCAACAACTGCCACCAGTACTGTTGGCCAGCAGGGTGCCGGTAGAAACTATGCTACTGTTGGGCGAAGGAGAAGGAGAGGGGGAAGGCATGTCCAGAGGCAACAGGATAGGAGGAAGGGTAGTAGTGTGGAGGTGAGAGTCGTAACGTTGAATGTTGGCACTGTGACTGGTAAAGGGAGAGAGCTGGCTGATATGATGGAGAGAAGGAAGGAAGATATACTGTGTGTGCAAGACACCAGGTGGAAGGAGAGTAAGGCCAGGAGCATTGGAGGTGGGTTCAAACTCTTCTACCATGGTGCAGATGGGAGGAAAATAGGTTAGGGGTAATTCTGAAGGAAGACTATGGCAAGAGTGTGTTGGAGGTGAAGAGAGTGTCGGACAGAGTGATGAGTATGAAGCTGGAATTCAAAGGTGTGATGATGAATGTTGTAGGCGAATATGCCCTGCAAGTTTGGTGTGATATGGAAGAGAAAGAAGAATTCTGGAGTGAGATGGATGAAGCGGTGGAGAGGGTACCCAAGGAGGAGAGAGTGGTGATTGGAACGGACGTCAATGAGCATGCTGGTGAAGGGAATGGAGGTGATGACGAGGTGATGGGTAGGTATGGTGTCAAGGAGAGGAATGTGAAAAGACAAATGGAAATGGCTGTGGTGAATACATATTTCAAGAAGAGTGAAGAACACAGGGGGACATATAAGTGTGGAGGAAGGTGCACACAGGTGGACTATATTTTCTCATTGACTCCTCATTGGCACTAAATCTGTAATATCAAAAATTAACATTTGCTCACTCCTCATTGCTGGATCCACCATACCTGTCTCTGCTCAGGCTAAGAGCCTTGGTTTTACCCTAGTACCCTTTCCTTTTCCAGTCATATACACAATGTCTCCCAGATTGCCTTTTTCCAGCTGTGAAACATCTCTGGACTATGCCCTGCTTTATCACAACACTCCACGGAAGTCTTACTCAATGCTTTGGTCACATCACGCACTGACTACGGCAATGCGATCCTAGCAGGCATCCCCAACAAACTTATTCACTGACTTCAAGTCATCCAGAATTCTGCAGCACAGATTATTACACGTTCAAAGTCCACTGACCATGTCTCTCCCCTTTTGATTCAATTACCCCGGCTTCCAGTGTCACAGCAGATTAATTTTAAAATTGTATTATTAACATTCAAAGCTATTCATAATCTATCCCCTGCTTATCTCACAGACCTCCTTCAGACTTACACTTCATCTTGCTCCCTGCAGTCTTCATCAGCAGGTCTATTGGCATTACCAGCCATCAACCTCAGCACAATGGGTGCCAGGGCTTTCTCCTATGCTGCACCCAAACTCTTGAACTCTATACCCTATCATATCCGCTTACTGGAATCCATTACAGAATTCAAAACTTCTCTTAAAAGCCACCTTTTTAAACTAGATTACTCACTTTAACAGCATTAACAGCATCAAATTCTTTTTGTTCTAACTCGTGCTGATGTATGCTCTATTGCTTATTGTGTGTTTTAGTGTTGATTGCACAGATGTTTTTTTTTACTGCTTTGTTTGATTGGATTTGATGTAAGGTGACCTTGGGTGTCATGAAAGGCGCCTTTAGATAAAATATGTATTATTATTATTATTATTATTATACTTATTATTATTATTATTTCTTTCACGCTTCCCTTTTTTACATCCCGTAAAGCCGGGTCCAAACTATGGACCTGGGGCACTATGGGGCAGATGTCACTTGATTGACAGTACTCGTCGTAATATGTGGGCTGTTCCGAGTAGGGTGATCTTCTGGACTGCACAGATGTTGATGTTTCCTGGGATAAGATTGGTGAACTTTTCCATTCCCTTCTTCATGAGTCCTAGGGCTCCGATTACCACTAGTGCTGTTTCGGTCTTCATTCCCCACATCCTGCTGATTTCAATCTCCAGGACTTTGTACTTTCACTGAGGTGTTTTTTTCGGATGGTATTGCCATGTCGATGAGCATGCACCTCTTTTGCTTCCTGTCCTTGATAACGATGTCGGGTTTGTTGGCTTTTAGCTCTCTGTCAGTGTGGAAGGGCATGTCCCAGAGGATGGTGACATCATTGTTTTCAGTGACCGTTTTTGGCTGATGTTCATACCACTTCTCAGTCGTCTTGATCTTGTAACTCCTGCAGATCTTTCAGTGCAGTTATGCCTCTGCCTTGTTGTTCCTGTACATGTACTCGGTCTTTGCCAGTTCTGGGCAGCCTGAGACAATGTGGTCAATGGTTTCTTCGTACATTCCACAGATTCTGCATTTTGGGTCTGTTCCATCTTTGATGATGTGTTGGTGACAGGATCTGGTTGCCAGGCTCTGGTCTTGTGCAGCGATTATCAGGCCCTCCATCTCTGCTTTCAGCCTGGTGCTCCTCAGCCACTGGTGTGTCTTTTGTTGGTCCAAGTCTGCATCTTTCATTCTTTTTGGGTACTTCTCGAGCATTGCTTTGTCCTCCCATGTTTTTTGCAGTTGCCGCTGGCCATGGTGTTTTGCCTTCTGCTTCACTCGTTTGGTATAGATGGTAGTTGCCTCATTTTCTGCTGGTGGGGTTTCTGGGACATCAAGCTCTTTCTTGAATTGCACAGCTTCTTTATTGATGGAGTAGATCTGATGCTTTACTATTCGGAGGAGTGGGTCATCTGTTTTTGTCAGGTATGCATCCAGCCTGATAGTGGTAGTCTCGAAGGTCACTTCGTGTTGGATTAGGTCTCGTCCTCCTGAAGCTCTTGGTAGGTACAGCCTGTCGACATCTGCTTTTGGATGGTGCATCTTCTCCATGGTCAGCATCTTTCTTGTCTTGGTGTCTAGTCTCTTGATGTCGTTCAGTTTCCAATTGATGATGTTGAAGCTGTATGTCACTACAGGTATCACTAGGGTGTTGATAGCTTCAATTCTGTTAGCCACATTGAGTTCGCTCTTCAGTACCATATGCACTCTCCTGTGGTACTCTTTCTTCTCCTTCATGGTTGAGTGTTGTATGCCGTCTCCTTCGTTCACTCCTAGGTGCTTTTATGTGCTATCTTTGTCTAGCTCTTTGATTACAGTGTCAGTGTCAAGGTCTAAGTCTGCAGTCTTGGTAAGTCTTCCTTTCTTGAAAGTGGCTTTGGCACACTTGTCGATTCCAAATTCCATCTTGATGTCGTCACTGAAGATCTTGACGATGGTGAGTAGACCCTTCTGCTGATTGTCATCCTTGGTAAATGTCTTGAGGTCGTCAATGTAGAACAGGTGGATCAGTTTGCCATTCTGTGATTTGTACCCATAGCTGCTGTTGTTCAGTAGATTGCTGAGTGGTGCTAGTGCAAGGCAAAAGAGCAGTGGTGATAATGAGTCCCCTTGGAAGATTCCGCTTCTGATGTTGATCAGTGTCGATGTTAACGACCCCTCTGCATGATAGAGATTCAGGGTGGTCTTCCAGGTCTTCATGCTCTCCGTGATGAATTTGACAGTTGTTGGGCAGTCTCTGTAGATCTTGAGGCTCTTCTCTATCCAGGAGTGTGGCATGCTGTCAAATGCCTTCCTGTAGTCAATCCATGCTGTTGAAAAGTTCTTTTTCTTCGATTTGACCTCTTGTTATATGGTTGATTGATGAGTAGCTGGTCCTTGCATCCATAGCTACCTTTCTCACATCCCTTCTGTTCTGCTGTTGGGCGGAGGTTCCTGCGGTTGCCCCCCGAATTCGCTACATTGGTGTCAGATTGTTATACTTTTGCCACCAATGTAGCGAATTCGGGGGCCAGTAGGGAACCGCCACATCCGGGATGCGAACCCGTATCTCCCGCACCGCGGGAGACATCGCTAACCGCTCGATTTAAGTGTCCGACCCGTTAGATGAGGGCTACCGAGCCTATTCATCCGTGATCGTTACAATTGCATGTATCTATCATTTATTGATTTTATGTTTAAATGAATGGTATTGTGTTAATCACTAAAAGCGAAATATGGTTTCATGCAATGAAAGAGCACTACAGATGTGATGTTTGCTTTAAGAGTCTTGTTGGAGAAGAATAGAAATGGTCAGAAGGAGTTACATTGTATCTTTCTGGATTTAGAAAAAGCATATGACAGGGTGGCCCTGTGACAGCCTGGCGGCCTGTCCAGGGTGTCTCCCTGCCTGCCGTCCAATGACTGCTGGGATAGGCTCCAGCATCCCCGCGACCCTGAGAGCAGGATAAGCGGTTCAGAAAATGGATGGATATGACATTGGTGTCAGAGGTATAACGATCTGACACCAATGTAGCGAATCCGGGGGGCAGTCGGGAACCGCCACATCCGGGACGCGAACCCGTATCTCCTGCACCACGGGTGGAGGTTCCTGCGGTTGCCCCCCGAATTCGCTGCATTGGTGTCAGATCGTTATACTTTTGCCACCAATGTAGCGAATTCGGGGGCCAGTAGGGAACCGCCACATCCGGGACGCGAACCCGTATCTCCCGCACCGCGGGAGACATCGCTAACCGCTCGACTTAAGTGTCCGACCCGTTAGATGAGGGCTACCGAGCCTATTCATCCGTGATCGTTACAATTGCATGTATCTATCATTTATTGATTTTATGTTTAAATGATGGTATTGTGTTAATCACTGAAAGCGAGAACTGTATAAGTTAGTTATCAGGTGGCGTTTTATTCACTAGGTAACTGCTTGCGGGGTTTCCATTAGATTTCTGGTAAACTTTTATCAATCCCCTTGAGGATTGATAAACCCGTCTTAGCTGTATAGCCGGTTATTTTCTTGCCCGGTGCGGGATTCGATACGAGGTGTACTGCACCACAAGGCGACGTCACTAACCGCTCGGCTAAAGGGTCAGACCCGTTAGCTAGCGGCTAACGTGTGTTATTAGTAGTTTACACTAGTAGCAGAGAGGAGAAAGTGAAGTGTGAACTTCATGTTTGAAGCGCAACAGTGGGCACAGTTACATGGAAAGTGGGTGTTTCTTGGGTATTTCTAGGGAAATCCTGCGGTATGTTAGTAATTCGCCACAGCTTCCGTTTAACTTTTTTTTTTCCTAGCCAAGTTGTTACTAGTGATTTGAGTTTTGCAATTCCTGTACGGCCACTGGTCAAACGCCCTGTCTGTCAAAATAGTGTACGCCCAGCTCTGGCTACGCCCCGCGTTTTCTGTTTCACGTTGCCGCGCAGGCGCACACAGTCGGGTCGCGAGAAGAGGTGGGCGTCCAGTCCGTCGATGGTGAGATTTTCTTCTTCGAGTCGCTCGTCTCGATGTTTCTCCCCGCTTTACAGAACGACATGCCTCATTTTAAGCCCACTCGGGACCGACTGTACACTACGAGGTGTTGCGGATGTTGTCACGTCAGGACGGGGACCATCATCCTCGGGACGTGGTACATGGTATGTGATTAAAATGGTCGATTCAGTTGGCGGGCTAACTTTAGCTAGCTAGCTCGGCGGTTTCACGATGTTTAATGTCGGCGCTTGGCGTTAGTTAGCCTCGCGTCTGACGGGTTAAACAGTCGAGCCAACGAAGGGAGCGAGTCCCCCCCCCCCACGTATATATACCTGGGTTTTATGGTGTAAGACGTTAACCAGACCCACGTCTAGTTTCAGTCTGGACCGGGTAAAATTGCTGCTCAGCCTTGTCGTCATCCCATCCAACGCTATAGCACTGGCACGATTTAACGCGGACCGCTGTACGCTAGTACACTGCGCCAGCGACAAACTTAAAACGGCGCTGTTTACAGTGCCTCGCAGCTAGCCCGCAGGCTAGCGCCAGCCAAAAACGCTTAACGCCAGTTAGCCAGTGACCGCTAGCTACCGTCCAGACTGCGGGCTCGTCTGTTTTATTTGACGTAGTCACGTCAGACGGTTGTTACCGAGCTGCCCGGTTTAAGGGGGGGGGCGTGCCAACCTCATTAAGCTACGGGAGATCACGGGCCTCTTGGGGTACCGGCGAGACGTTGCAGCCCTGCATCCCCCTCAACAGCGGTTGGCGTTAATCCCCTTGCCGTATCACACGTTACATAATGAATAAGCCCCGCTGGTGACAGTTGTCCACTTTGAAATCCAACCCAGGGTGGCCTCGTGGCTAGAAAGGTCGTAACGTAATCGAAGGTTTACGGGTGCGATTCCCTCAGCAGCCGGCCTGTCCTTGAGCAAGACACTGAGCCCCCCCGCCGCCTGCTCACTCGTCTTTGAATCTCGTCAGGCTCACGACTGTTGAGTGCATCGGCTCTTCTCAGCCCGTCTGCAGATTTGCGAGTGCTGCTTAAACGCCGGTGAAATTAATAAGGTTTCAATGTGGTCTGTGTTCTTATGGTTACCTTTTTAATTTAAATGGCATTTATTCCCAAAAATCTGTTAGAGCGGTCAAACGGTGAAAGGAGCTGTTTTTATTGAAGACTGGTGTTTGAATAAAAGTTAATTTCCTACCATGAACAAAAAAACAACAACAAACAAGCAATCTGTAAAAAAAAAGCATATAAAGGAGCCCAGTGGAAACGAAAATGTGATTTTACTTAACAATTTTGTGCTTTGAGGGGGAAATTTTTGTTTTAGCCAGCCATGCACAAGTGCATTAACACTTAGGTTCAGCTTTGGGTTGTAGCCATGTGTGTGTAGGTGTGAATTTTTTTCTTTAGCCTTACTGGTTCAATGCTAACAGTTAAACATAAGAGACCACAATTTCTGTGAAGTATTTTGGTCGCAGATGTAAAAGCAGAATATCATTCACCATAAGTTAGGCAATTGCTAACCATATCATATATTTATCTGCGGCAGCAAATCAAACTTGGTCATCTGACCTCATGGCTGAGTCTGTATAGAATAAATAATAATTACAACTGCATTTATAGTAAATGAACCCATGTGTCTTACATTTGCACAACTACTGCAACAGATTTAGTGGACCCATGAGTGGAAAATCACCCTTGGAGCACACAAACAAACAAACAAAAAATGTAGAGGGCATTCCATCTTAATCCTATGCCCTGAGTCAGCCTAGTCATTATTTGTGAACATAAAATCTCTTCCAGAATTTTGTTTTGCTCTCGGTGAGAAAAAAAGGCCATGGCCTATGGCATCTTCAAGATAGTTTATTCCAGTGCCTTTGAATCCAAACAATATCTGAATATCCACAATCCACTATCATTCAGGGCACTGTTGGTTTCTTTTTTTCTTCTTCTAATATTTCCTTTCATATTCTATAAAACCAGAGTGTTCGGTTCAGTCGCTTGTTTACGGGGAAGTACAGCTCCTCTGTCCTGGTCATTGGATTCCTCATCATCATCGGAGGAGCCAATGCTGTGAACTCTGACCAAGGTCTCCCCTGTACAACATATCAACTCAAAGTAGCTGCACCATGCTTCCAAAGAAAACACAATCGCTTTAGGATGATAATTTTGTTACCAAGAGTTAGTTTGCTTATCTGCTAGAGCAGCAGAAGGACTTACAAAGAGCTTCTACTTAAGCAGCAAGACAACTTTAAGTCATTCATCCAAATTATAGTTGATGAAACTTGGAGTAAAAAAGATGTCCAGGAGGTGAAAACAAGCCTGCAATTCACATAGAGCTTTGTGGATGATCTGCAAACAGTGAAAAAGGACACTGAAAAGAAACTACATGCAATGGAATTGGAGATCAACAAGTCAGGAGGAACTCAACGGGCAGCACAGTGGCCCAGTGGTTAGCACTGTTGCCTCACAGCAAGAAGGTCCTGGGTTCGAACCCCAGGCCGTCTCAGGTCCTTTCTGTGTAGAGTTTGTATGTTCTCCCCATGTCTGTGGGTTTCCTCCGGGTGCTCCGGTTTCCTCCCACCATCAAAAGCCATGCATGTTAGGGTTAATACTCCTGTCTCTGTCCTTGAGCAAGGCAATGGAAAGAAGAACTGGAGTTGGTCCCCAGGTGCTGCAGCTGTCCACTCCTCCTATACAATAGGACGGGTTAAATGCGGAAGACAAACTCATTTGTTGGAATACAATGACAATATTGCTCTCCCTAAGGTTTCTTCCTATTTTTCTCCGTTAAAGGTTTTTTTTAGGGAGTTGTTCCTTATCCAATGCGAAGGTCTAAGCACAGGATGTTGTGTTGCTGTAAAGCCCATTGACAAAGTGTCTTCTTATATCTAAACTGGACTATATGGACAATCGAAGAGAAACAACATACTTGTGGACGGCATTCCTGATGAGCAGGGAGAGAACTGGGAAACGTTTGAAAGAAGATCAAAACCATGTTGGAGAAAAACCTGGCCCCGAGTAGTGAAAGCATGGAGATTGAGTGTGCTCACAGAGTTGGCCAATTCCAACAACATGGCAGACCCAGACCGACTATCATTGGATTTCTATGCTTCAAAGAGGACAATCCATTCTCTCAGCAGTGAGAAGGCTAAAAGGAACAAACATCCTTCTCAGTGAAGACTTTTCAGACATAATGAAAAAAGGAGGAGAGACCTACTTCTTGAGTTCAGCTGCCAGAGACAGGCAGTAACGCCAGCTTGAGGTATGACAAACTGGTTATTCGGCCCAGGGGTCAGACCCAGGCTAACTGAATGGTCCCACTCAGTTTTTAACTCGGGTTGGACAGTGTTTTTAATGGGACTGTATAAACTATGTCTCTGGGTTTACCTAAGAAAGGTTTAAGGATCGCACATATTAACATCTGTAGTTAAAGGCATAATGTACATGGCCTCTCTATTATTCAACAACAATAATATAAATGTGATTGCAATTTCTGACACACATTTAGATATCTGTGAAAGACTGAAGTAGCCATACCTGGAAATAGTATTTTCAGACATGGCAGAAATAAGCATGGGGGATGAGTTGTTATATATTTACAAAGCCATATGCAGTCAAGGTCAGAAATGATCTGATGAATCCAGCTCTAGAAGCCCTTTGGCTTCAAATTCACTTCCCTCATATTAAATCATTACTTGTTGGTTGTTGCTGTAAACCACCAAGCTCTAATGTACAATACACTGATGATGTGTGTTATGCTTCAGAAATTTACAGATGCAGATAGAGATTTACTTTCTGGGAGACCTAAACATTGACTGGCTTTCTCTGACCTGTGCTCTGCAAGAGAGATTACTACTTGTAATGAATATATGTAATACGACTGTCAGATGATGAACATACCTACCAGGGTTTGCTCTAACATGTCTGGGATAATAGCCACATGCATTGACCGTATGTACACTGATGCCAGTGAGCACTGCTCAAAGGCCATATCCATCCCCACTGGTTTTAGTGACCACAGTATAGTGCCAATCGCAAGAAAAACTAAAGTTCCAAAGGCCGGGCCAAGGATTGTGTTTCAAAGATCATATAAATCCTATTGTGAAGATGAGTTTATTAATGATATAAAAAATCTACAGTGGGACAGCAATGTGCTGTGAATGAATCCGGTTTTGCACTTCAGATGTTCTCAGAAATGCTATTGACTGTTGCTGATAAACACGCACCAACAAAAAAAACTCAATGTAACGTGTACTATTGCCCCCTTGTTTGATGATGAATTAAACATATGTATGGCTCACCGGGATGAAAAGAAACGTGCTGGCCGGAGAGATGCAGTTGGCGAACGCATGCAGTACAAGGGGGGGGTGTTTGAATTAAAATAGGGATCAATTGGCCACTAAATTGGGAGAAAAAGGGAAAAATCAGAAATGAATTTTGAAAGAAAAAAAACGGTTCCCCAATTTTTGCCAAGGGCCAAATTGTGTCAAGCATGCCAAGCTAAGGGCCAAAACATCTATTTTTTGGGGGTTTTTTTTTTCTCCATTGCACCAGCAAAAGTTGTTTTATGTGCAGATGTTGTTGCTGCTGCTATTATGATTATTATCATTACTTTTATCATTATTATTATTGTTATTGGTAGCAGTAGTAATAATTTATTTGTAGTAGTAGTAGTAGTAGTAATAATTTAGACCTTGGGCAAAACAATCATTCACCAATCAGTGAGAGAAGTGAGCGATGGGACGAGGCAATCCTTCTGCTATCTGACCTCTTTTCTGTTGTGGCAAGCCTGATGCACTGGCCAAGATGTGAGTTGGAGAGTATGTTTTCTTTCCTGGTTCTTGGTCGAATTCATTGAAGAAAACGATGATTCACATATGTATGTGGAGGGAAAACAGTGAGTAGGAGCACTGCAATAGCTCTCATGTTTTTGAATCGAGCTTGGGAACCATGTTGATCCAAAAGTCACTCACCCCAACATCCTTGTGTTGTGCTTTGAGCAAATCAAATGTCCCCATCTCCAAGACCTTCATCTGAAGAGTTGCCTCATCTATGGAAGGTACCAGCCTTTTGGCCTCTGCAGTCCACTGTCTGTCGGCTGAAATTGAGTATGGGTTTCTCAGGAAGAGGAGAATGACACCTGAGAGTTTAGGGGATCTTTGAAATCATTCCTTGAAGTTTTCTGCCAGGCTCGTCACGAAATCCTTCATCGCTGGACCCTCCCGCATTTTGTACTTCTCACAATGCTCCCGCAGACATGGAAAGTGCAACTTTCTCCCTTGAAAGTCTCTTTGCAAAAGGTTGAGCTTTGACTGGAAAGCTTCACCCCCCTTGCACATCTGCAACAGTGTGGTTTTTGCCTTGTAATTGCACATTAAGTTGATTTAGAGGAGACATGATGTCACACAAAAAATAACATATGCCATCACTTTATTGTCACTTCGCCAGATGGCACAACACAGAAGAGCTACCTCATTAGGTTGCTTCACGATACGTGAAGAGGACGCGCTACCTTCGCTCGGCTATTCTGTGTTGACAGAGCTCGTCCTCAGCCCATAATGCACAGTGCAGTTGACAACGGGAGCTGGTTTAATCCATGAAATGCACAATGCTTCTTGCAGTTGGGTCAGATCATGTTCATACCACAAACGAACCGCACCAGAGTTCATTTGTAACTGGACCAAGACCACTATTTCAACAAGGTCTCTGTCCGGTTGTTTTGGTCAGAACCCGAGTGCGATTGCTGTGTTCACACCTGCCCAAACGAACTGCACCAAGGGGGTAAATGCCCAGGAGCATTTACGCCTTGGTCCCCTTGATGTGGACAAGTTTTGTCACCACAGACTTGCCGATTGAAGGCAGCACGTCTTCTTCACATAATGTGAAGCAAAAAATTGTTCGCTAGATGTTGCCTCAAAGTGCGTTCAAATGTGGCATCACATGGGTTGGCATGGTATACGGCCCAAATGATGGCAGCAATTATAAACAAATGCCAATTCTGTCTACGGTCCATTTTTGGATAGGTATCCCCGGAGGAAAAACAAACTCTCCTTTCTCCGCCCGGCAACCCCACAATATTTCTGGCCACCGCATGGCATTTGTTGATATATTTTGGTTTGCTTGAGATTTTGCTGTGTGAAACAAAACCGAACCAAAGGGAAAAGGCAACAAAGTCGCAACTCGTCCACTGATTCGGACCAAAGCAAACAAACTAGGTCCCTTAATCCAATGTGAGGGTCTGAGGACAGGATGTTGTGTTGTTGTAAAGCCTACCAAGGCAAATTTGTAGTTTGTGATATTGGGCTACACAAATTAAATTGACTCGACTTACACTACCGTTCAAAAGTTTGGGATCACCCAAACAATTTTGTGTTTTCCATGAAAAGTCACACTTATTCACCACCATATGTTGTGAAATGAATAGAAAATAGAGTCAAGACATTGACAAGGTTAGAAATAATGATTTGTATTTGAAATAAGATTTTTTTTACATCAAACTTTGCTTTCGTCAAAGAATCCTCCATTTGCAGCAATTACAGCATTGCAGACCTTTGGCATTCTAGCTGTTAATTTGTTGAGGTAATCTGGAGAAATTGCACCCCACGCTTCCAGAAGCAGCTCCCACAAGTTGGATTGGTTGGATGGGCACTTCTTTGAGCAGATTGAGTTTCTGGAGCATCACATTTGTGGGGTCAATTAAACGCTCAAAATGGCCAGAAAAAGAGAACTTTCATCTGAAACTCGACAGTCTATTCTTGTTCTTAGAAATGAAGGCTATTCCATGCGAGAAATTGCTAAGAAATTGAAGATTTCCTACACCGGTGTGTACTACTCCCTTCAGAGGACAGCACAAACAGGCTCTAACAGGTACTATTTAATGAAGATGCCAGTTGGGGACCTGTGAGGCGTCTGTTTCTCAAACTAGAGACTCTAATGTACTTATCTTCTTGCTCAGTTGTGCAACGCGGCCTCCCACTTCTTTTTCTACTCTGGTTAGAGCCTGTTTGTGCTGTCCTCTGAAGGGAGTAGTACACACCGGTGTAGGAAATCTTCAATTTCTTAGCAATTTCTCGCATGGAATAGCCTTCATTTCTAAGAACAAGAATAGACTGTCGAGTTTCAGATGAAAGTTCTCTTTTTCTGGCCATTTTGAGCGTTTAATTGACCCCACAAATGTGATGCTCCAGAAACTCAATCTGCTCAAAGAAGTGCCCATCCAACCAATCCAACTTGTGGGAGCTGCTTCTGGAAGCGTGGGGTGCAATTTCTCCAGATTACCTCAACAAATTAACAGCTAGAATGCCAAAGGTCTGCAATGCTGTAATTGCTGCAAATGGAGGATTCTTTGACGAAAGCAAAGTTTGATGTAAAAAAAATCTTATTTCAAATACAAATCATTATTTCTAACCTTGTCAATGTCTTGACTCTATTTTCTATTCATTTCACAACATATGGTGGTGAATAAGTGTGACTTTTCATGGAAAACACAAAATTGTTTGGGTGATCCCAAACTTTTGAACGGAAGTGTATGTGTGAAAACACCCTTACTCTACATTTAGGGCTTTCAAATGGGGGGGGGGGGGGATTCACCAATACAAATCAATTTGTCCCCAAAATACAGAAAGTTCATATTTTAAAGCTTCAATCCTTGAAGATTATAGATTTTAGTTTGAAGAGCAAATGCTCTTGTGTCAGCACCTTCCTTCCCCACCGCCAAAAAAAAACAAAAAAAAAACATGGTTTTTGCTGTTGATATAGAAACTGTTAGTGAAAGTCTTCCTTGAGCTTTGTCTGCCATATCTGCTTGATACAAAAAACAACTTCTCTTCCTCTTCACATTCACCCCTACCAACCTTATTCTTCTGCGTTTGGCTGCTATGGTGAAGACGTGACATGAAATTTTTTTTGGGAAGTCTTGTGCGGCAATCGTCATAAAAATCAGCTACTACAAAATCATTCATGATTTGGATGTTTGTGAATTAGCTATAATCTAAAAAATATGACATCAGTAGAGGGTAAAGGACATTTGTTTGCATGTTAAACTAATCTTCAGGATTGTAGGTTTAAGATACAATTCTATGAGTCTTTCCTAATAGATGATTTTAAATGTTTACAGTGTAAAAGTTAATGTTTGTGGTCAAGATGTACTACTGAGGTGTGCTTACAATGTGAAATCAAAATGGACTTTTACCTTA